>NW_020229447.1:46424-165329 GCF_003227725.1 Camponotus floridanus
AACCAGCATTAGAGATTATCCGTATGACAAAATTTCTTGAAGCAGCGTTAGGTGAAAATGTGCAACAGCAATCCAATAATAGCGATTCAGGTATTATGTACTATACTACTTTTGTTATTTTATGTGATATTTCAAAGTTATATATATATATATATATATTTACATAAGTTTTTTATAATAGATATTAATATTCTTTTTTCATTTCTAAAATTATCTTTTAATTTCTGTATTTTACTTTTTTATTATATATAGTTAATCAGAAAACAAAATCAAATGCATTTATAAATTAGTTACAAAAGTTCAATGTGCTATAACTATGGATATATATGAAATGGAACAAAATAACAATGAATACAACAATGAAATATTTCAGTCTTAATTTGGATCTTTCTTCATTCATCAAAGTATGAATATGTTAAGTATGATATACTGAAGAAAATCTAAATAGAGACTGAGACGTTTCATATTGTTGCATTTATTGCTGCTTCGCTTAATTTTTACATATCTACATCTATGATTGTAGCACATATTAGTCTTATAGTGATTCGGCATACATGCACTAACTGATCTGATCTAGTACTGTTTCGACATGGTGCGAGCAGAACTGTGTCCGTGCAGTATCAAACTGCACTGTCAGAAAAGTCAGTGCAACATTTTTTGCTCTCGTACAGTTTTTTTTTTCATTTCCGAATATAAATTCGTCATTAAAGCATTTTTCATTTGCTGAATACAACAATATGAATGCGTTAGAACTGTGAGCACAAACCGAATATGTGATATTGAAAATATTCATTCGCACTCAGTGAGCACTAGTACACTGTCCGTCATTAATTCAGATATGTTGCATATCCTATATAAATTCACGGGGAATGGAACGAATTAATGATGAGCAGTGTACAAGCGGTCGAATTCGCTATTAGTTTCATGAATCGATTTATATATATATTTATATAACAATTATCGTAGTATTATATTATTATTAATAGAAGAGGAAGGTACAAGAACAGATACGTCGAATGAAGCATCGGACAGCGAAACATGTATGATAAATTCACGTGAGCCTCTTTCAGTACAATCTGGAAAAAACAAATTTTCTAAAATTTGCATAACAAATAAACAACAAAAATCTATAAAAAGAAAAATTAAGCATCAAAATCATGCAATTACATATAACGACAATGATGAAAATTATTCTCCAAACATAAAAAAACGTCGCAGTAGTAAGTTTATTTTCTTTTCTATTTTACACAGTTTTCATAATCTATAAAAGATCGTATACTCTTAAATATTATTTAGTTTTACTTTTACATAAACAATGTCAAAGCATATATTATTATAAGTTCTAATGTGTAATGTAGATTGATACAATTTTAATACATTTTAATAAACATATTTTGATATATATATTTTGATATATATAATAAATATATTTTTATAATAAATAAATTTTTTATTTAAAAAATGATAATGAACAATAGTCTATATTAGCTAAATTTAAATTATTTAAATTATTCATATTTTTTATTAATGTATTATTTTTTAATTTTTAGGAATATTTTTTAGGAATATTTTAAAGTAAAACATTAGTATATATTATAAATAAATATTTCAAAACATTAATATATATTATAAATAAATAAAAGTTTATATTATAAATTCGGGTGAACTGTTCCTGTATGTTTAGTAGTATAATCTTATTAATTGTAATATTTAATTTATTTTGTAGCATCCCCATATGGTTTAACAAAAAGAAGACGTTGGACAGAAGAAGAACGTACTGCAGTAATTAAAGAATTTTCAGAGGAAATTAATTCTTCACAATTGCCATCTAACAAAAAAATTTCTTATGTAAAGGAAAAAAATAAATACTTAATCAATCGATCTGTTGCGCAAATTAAAACATGGCTTCATAATTATATATCTGGCAAAATTAAACGATATTAAATGGACAAATGTTCACTCAAAAATATTTTAATAATTTATTCAGAAACAATATATGAATTATTTTTGTTTAATGTTTAAGCTGTTAGCAATCACAAAAACATTGTTTTTATTTTCTGCAAAAAAAAAAGATTATTTAATTTTAGTTCAACACAATCAATCAAAACTTTACGTTTTGTTGCGCGAATCTCATAAAAAAGAAAATGAGAAAATATAGCAAAATACGTAATATAGTACAAAGTCATATATTTTGTTAAATATATATTAAATGCTTATGATTACACGTGCAATGCATATGCCATATATACTATTATATAAGTATTACATACATATATACTTATATGTATACACTGTTATATATAAAAAATATTTTGAATTATTTTAAATGAAATAAAGAATGATACTGTTTGTGCGACTACACATAAATTGCATATTTTTACAATTCCTATTATACATATATTTATTATTTATCCTTCAGTATCTTCTGTTTCTCTATTATTATTATACAAAAAATAATACACCATTACATTTTTCACATATAATATGATCCAATCGACATATAAACGTACATATAAAATAAAATAATTCTTCAATGACGCAGCTTTCCTCAATAAATTTTTAAAGATAAAACTTAGCCAAAATTTTCTTAGACAGATTTCATCAAGCATCTCATGTAAAGCGTAATCAATTATAAAATTAACTACGAAATATTATCACAGACGAAATATTATTAAAGACTTGCAAATTTGAGCAAATTTTTATGACTATTAAGTGGATTCGAAAAAGGGTTCAAAAATAATTAAAGAATGTATCAATTGCATTTGTGTTATTTATATAAATGTTTAGAGATTTAAGCAATATATTTGCAATATAGTTTTACAATATAGTTTTACAATTTATAATTATTTTGATGTAAATATACATCTACGAGGCAGCATATATTATCATTATAAATATCAGCATATATTATCATTATAAATATCATTGAAAATTTATTTCTGTACAAATTAAGAATATTGACATTATCAATGATTTTATAAATACTTATAGTGTAATTCATTAAATTATTAAAATAATTAAAAGCATTAATTAATTCCAACAATAATTATGTCACCGTGGGCGCCTCTGTTTAATTCTCGTCACTGTTTAATTCCCGTCGACAAGGACGTCTTTATCTTAGAGGTTTGCTTGAATCAACATTTTCAATTTCCTGAAACAAACAAAGAAGACACAAGCTAAATACCTACATACATTTGAAACATCCGTTATATTGTAAAATTAGACTTGTTAATATTTAGTCATACATTAAAACTAAGCACACAAAATTATTCACGATACATTAAATCTAATAGAGTCTGTTTAAAATTAACATTAATTAATAATTAATTATTACTAGTTATTAATTGTTCATTAAAAGATTAATAATTGTCATTCTAATTTAATTATTATGATTTCACTATATACCACTGTGCTAATTACAATATATAACATTCCAGTAATGTTAAAATGGGATTATAATATTATAAATTAACATAATTAACTCAAAACAATGAGTAAACGCACATGACAATTTAATTAGAAGCCTTAAGATTAAAAATATTAATTTAGTCTTTAAATGATGATTAAAGAAAATGAAATTTACTATCATATACAAAACACCTTAATATATATTAAACGCAGATATGTATGCAATTAAATTAGAAGTCACATGTATACATTCATTTAAAATTTTCTAATTAGACATAAGTTTGCGTATTTGTACTCATCTGATTATTAGCAATTCCACCAGTAAACATGTATCGAGCCTCAAATCTGACCACCTGAATCAAAGCAGCAACTTGTAAATGTAATGACACCAGACAGACAGACATTCAACACACTTCTCAGTAAGAACATCATCTGAAAAACCAGAGAAAGAATCAATAATATATTATAACAATATTGAGTCAATTATAGCAAATTAATATCACATTTATATATATACATATATATTTTTTTAAACCTGACATATATATACGCATATAGAAGGCTAACTTTATTCTGATTTTATAATTAATCATGACTAATTATTAATAAATAAACATTTCTCTGGATTAAACATAACATTAATAACAACACATAAAACTGTGCAATTAATAGTAATAATGAATGAACACAGTATACCACATCAATTAAGATTTTAATCTCGCTACATATATTTTCATGCTGTGCAACACTATGTATAAGTGTGACATAATAATATATATATTTTCAAGTGGACTATCAGCTCAGCTAAATAATTAGACACCTGGCTGTCCAATAAAATAAATATTTACAGGTGCTGAAAGTTACACCTGAGACAAACATAAAGTCTGGCTTTGCAATTCACATTTTCACATTGTATATCACAGTATATGGAAAATATTACGTTATACCGTACATTTTCAGATATATTATCAGCTCAACTAAGAGATAAAATGCACGATTTTCCAGCAAAACAATTGTTTTCATGAGCTGACAGTTGCACCTGAGATTGAAGTGTACATACATGTATATATGAATGCATATATCAATATTTTCAAAGAACAATCACTATTCAGACTTGAAAACAGACTATATTAAACAAGACTATATTAAACAGTAGAATGCACAGGTCAGTCAAAATTACACATTTATGTACATTATTGATATCTGTCACTCACATAATCTCCTAACCTACCTATACTTTTCCTCGTTTGAAATGCACCGATATGACACAGGATGCGTTCCTTTTGGACGCTTACACGCTTAAAGGTGCCTTTTCATGCGAACGCCCATTTCAGCGTCAAAAGATATCACGTGACCAAAAATAAAAATACCAATTCGTTAATTTTGATCACGTGATCTGTTTTGACGCCAGAAATGAGCGTCGAGTATCGACATCATATATATAGTACTCCTATATTGCCAATTCTGTAGGAGGAATGAGCGAAAACATTACGGTGCAGACGATAGCTTCTCTCTCGCACGGTTATCCGACGGTAGCACTTTGCGCATGCGTCAAATATATATATGGCATATATATGACATGCTACCGTGCGAGAGGGAAGCTATCGTCTGCACTGTAATGTTTTCGTTCGTTCCTCCTACAGAACTGGCAATACAGGAGTACTATATATATCAGCGTGAATTCGCACCTTAGTGTAGTCTATAATGGAACCTTAAAACGTAAGACTTAAGAAATTAACCAATCATATTCATGATTCTTTTATAAAGAACTCAATTGTGATTGATTAACTTCTTAAGTGTTACGTCTTAAGGTCTCATTGTAGACTACGCTTTAAAGGGCCGTCTACAATAGGCGTTGTAAGTTGTAGGCTGCAAGAAATTATCCAATCACAGTTGACCTTAGAGAAGAATATCGAACATCATTGGTTAGGCCTGTTCTATATAGAGTCGTATGTCGCAAGTCGTAAACAAATCGACCAATCACAGTTAAATTTAGAAAAGAATAATCCAATCAGACGACGTCCGACATCCGACTTACGACATGTATTGTAGACGGTTCTTAATGTGGCGTCTACAATGAGATTTTGAGGCGTAAGACTTAAGAAAATTGACCAATCACAGTCAAGTATGAAGAGAATACTCGACTGTGATTGGTCAATTTCTTAAGTTTTACGCCTAAAAATCTCATTGTAGACGCCGCATAAAGCGCGTATAAGTATTACTTATACACTGCATCCTGTGTCATATCGGTGCATTTCAAACGAGGAAAAGTATAGGTAGGTTAGGAGCTTATGTGAGTGACAGATATCAATAATGTACATAAATGTGTAATTTTGACCTGTGCATTCTACTGCTTAATATAGTCTTGTTTAATATAGTCTGTTTTCAAATCTGAATAGTGATTGTTCTTTGAAAATATTGATATATGCATTCATATATACATGTATGTACACTTTAATCTCAGGTGCAACTGTCAGCTCATGAAAACAATTGTTTTGTTGGAAAATCGTGCATTTTATCTCTTAGTTGAGCTGATAATATATCTGAAAATGTACGGTATAACGTAATATTTTCATATACTGTGATATACAATGTGAAAATGTGAATTGCAAAGCCAGACTTTATGTTTGTCTCAGGTGTAAACTTTCAGCACCTGTAATATTTATTTTATTGGACAGCCAGGTGTCTAATTATTTAGCTGGGCTGATAGTCCACTTGAAAATATATATATTATCATGTCACACTTATACATAGTGTTGCACAGCATGAAAATATATGTAGCGAGATTAAAATCTTAATTGATGTGGTACACTGTGTTCATTCATTATTACTATTAATTGCACAGTTTTATGTGTTGTTATTAATGTTATGTTGTATTAATGTTATGTTTAATCCAGAGAAATGTTTATTTATTAATAATTAGTCATGATTAATTATAAAATCAGAATAAAGTTAGCCTTCTATATATGTATATATATGTCAGGTTTAAAAAATATATATATGTATATATATAAATGTGATATTAATTTGCTATAATTGACTCAATATTGTTATAATATATTATTGATTCTTTCTCTGGTTTTTCAGATGATGTTCTTATTGAGAAGTGTGTTGAATGTCTGTCTGTCTGGTGTCATTACATTTACAAGTTGCTGCTTTGATTCAGGTATCAGATTTGAGGCTCGATACATGTTTACTAGTGGGATTGCTAATAACCAGATGAGTACAAATACGCAAACTTATGTCTAATTAGAAAATTTTAAATGAATGTATACATGTGATTTCTAATTTAATTGCATACATATCTGCGTTTAATATATATTAAGGTGTTTTGTATATGATAGTAAATTTCATTTTCTTTAATCATCATTTAAAGATTAAATTAATATTTTTAATCTTAAGGCTTCTAATTAAATTGTCATGTGCGTTTACTCATTGTTTTGAGTTAATTATGTTAATTTATAATATTATAATCCCATTTTAACATTATTGGAATGTTATATATTGTAATTAGCACAGTGGTATATAGTGAAATTATAACTAAACTAGAATGACAATTATAAATCTTTTAATGAACAATTAATAACTAGTAATAATTAATTATTAATTAATGTTAATTTTAAACAGACTCTGTTAGATTTTAATGTATCGTGAATAATTTTGTGTGCTTAGTTTTAATGTATGACTAAATATTAACAAATCTAATTTTAGAATATAACGAATGTTTCAAATGTATGTAAGTATTTAGCTTGTGTCTTCTCTGTTTGTTTCAGGAACTCGAAAATATTGATTTAAGCAGATACCTCTGGTGTGAGTCACATCATGTGATAGCATAACAACGTCAGATCCTTGTCGACGGTGACGGATTTTAAACGGAGGCGCTGGACGTGACAATATTATTCAAAAAATATTTAGAGATAATTGTATATTTGCTACTTTATTTAATTTTTACATGTCGACGTTTACAGTTGTCGCACACATTCGTTTTAACTTATTTAAGATTAAATGTATATAAAAGATGTGATAAAGCATTGCATATATGTACAAATTAGAAGTGTTGCAATATGTACCATTTTATCAAAAGTCTAACATTTAATATTATAACTTTTAAGAATTAAAGAGATTTTTTATTATTAGAATCCTATAACATGTAATTGATGATGTATCTGCCTATAATTAAACTTAGAAACTTAAATTTCCCTCAAGTCAACGAAAGCAACACGCCGTGTGCAAATTGTATGTGTCCGTTTATCGATAAAAACAAAACTCCGCGGGCTTTGTGTTTGTCTCTCGCTCATCCACGAGGACAGCATATCGCGAATAGCATGATTTTAGATCTGTTTGTCTCAAATATAGAAAACTTCCAATTATATATCAACCAAAGGTGCCATCCGTATCATGTAAATTAGACGTGCTATCTGTCCATACAATCCTCGAAAAAATACATATTTTTTAATAAATCAATGATCAAAAAGATTTTTATATACTTATGTATTAAATTTATACAATACAAATTTGCATATTTTAAAAAGTATTTTTTGAAAACGTATTTTAGACAAAAGTTAGAGTTTCAAAAGATCTATTATTTACTGATCTATTTAATTATCAGTTTGATCTTGAGTGACGTTGCCAAGGTCAGAACAAGGTAACATTGAATTTTTTAAATTGTCCCCCTATTTTTTATTGCATATTCTAAATGTCTATCGTGAGATCTTTCCAATACTATAATTTTATCTATTTTAGTTAATCAGCTTTCGAAGTTATCAAGAATTTTACAAAGATTTTAATTTTATACTACAGTAGTATAAAGTTGAATCTCTGTAAAATCAACTGGTTTTCTCGTATGTAGCTTATAACCTGCTGAATAAAAAAAAGTAATAAACTCAAATTAGATAATGAATAGTTTTTATATTAGACTGACTCATAATGGATATCTTATTATAAAATTCTCGATAACTTTAAAATGAATAAAACAGATAAAGTCATAGAATTTTTGGAAGGTCTTGAGATAAGCTTTTAGAATATGCGATAAAAAATAGGAAGTATATAATTTTAAAAACTCAAAATGACTTTGGTCTAACCTTGGCGACGCCATTCAAAGTTAAGCTGGTAAGATTAGTAAATAGAACATTTTAAATCTTACAACTTTTGTCTGAAACATTGTTTTCATAAACCTTATATTTTTCGAGATATTTTAGGGTATACATATTTTTCTCAATATATACTTTTTCCTCACCTGTATATATTTTTTTAATAATGTTAACAATCATTATTCAATTTCATTTACATTGCAAAATACTCAATATTTATAATTATACTTATTGAAAATAATAATGTTTCCGAAGTTGCCGTTATGTTAAATATAACAATTTTAACTTCATTAAAATCATATTTAATGTCTATGTTAATTATTTACATATTATTCTTACAATTAGCAAATTGTATATTTTAGATCTAAAAGTTTATGCCAATTAGTGGTAGTTCTAAAAAATATTTTATATATGTATGTATATATTATATTCCCATTGCACATTTGCACGTTGTATTTTTTTTACTTTTATAACTAAAATATGATAAATTGAATATATTTACTGTTATAGATAAATTTATCTGTAACATCTTTTTCATAATGTTAACAGTTATTTAAAATAAAAAATTACAATGTTAGAGAGACTTAAAATTATTTCATATATAGTGATCATTTAATATAAAAAGTTAGTTTATTAAGTAGTAAACAATCTGAAATCTATAAATCTTACTTATTTACAATTATGTATCTGTAACGGTTAATGTGATATGCTTAATTACATAATTTAAAAAAAATCAGTACATGTATATATAATCCAGAATTTTAACTTCATGTACCAGCAATGTTTAGTCAATCTGCATATTGACATCGATTGCATTACTGTATAAGAAAAATATCATGGGAACTAAACCTTGTATTTTAAAAAATTACAGGAGATATTATTCCTTAAATAAACAAATACGTAAATAAAAGTTATATACAGTCTTTGATCAATTGGCAGTTTTCAGGTCTATATGTATACACGAAATGGCAGTTTTCAAGTCGTTTAACTTTCGATATGAAAGAACCGAGATTGTGAATGATTCTTAAATGGCGACTTTACTGCACGTATTTGTTTATTGAAAGAATAACATTTTGTACAATTTTCAGAAATACAAAATTCTCCTACCACGAATTTTTTTCTAGTAATGCGATTGATTTTTATCTGCAAATTGACCAAATGCTGATGTCGAAAGTCAAAATTGTGGATTATGTTACACAAGTAGTACAAAATTCTACTAACTAAAAAAAATTAAACCAATATATGCGTGGACATCTACAGAACTGTGATAATTCACAGTTTTAACTTTATTTAATTTCGAGCACTTCCGGAATATAGGTGTGGTGACCGACTTTATGGAAACTCTGTATACCAGCATTAATTGGTAAATCTGCAGATGACATCGACTGCGTTACTGTATAAGAAAAATATCGTGGGGACTAAGTCTTGTATTTCAAGAGATTGTAGAAGATATTATTCCTTAAATAAACAAATATATCCAATAAAAGTTATATACAGTCTTTGATCAATTGGCAGTTTTCAGGTCTATATGTATACACGAAATGGCAGTTTTCAAGTCGTTTAACTTTCGATATGAAAGAACCGAGATTGTGAATGATTCTTAAATGGCCACTTTACTGCACGTATTTGTTTATTGAAAGAATAACATTTTGTACAATTTTCTGAAATACAAAATTCTCCTACCTCGAATTTTTTTCTAGTAATGCGATTGATTTTTATCTGCAGATTGACCAAATGCTGATGTCGAAATTCAAAATTGTGGATTATGTTACACAAGTAGTACAAAATTCTACTAACTAAAAAAAATAAAACCAATATATGCGTGGACATCTACAGAACTGTGATAATTCACAGTTTTAACTTTATTTAATTTTGAGCATTTCCGGAATATAGATGTGGGGACCGACTTTATGGAAAGTCTGTATACCAGCATTAATTGGTAAATCTGCAGATGACATCGATTGCATTACTATATAAGAAAAATATCGTGGGGACTAAATCTTGTATTTTAAGAGATTGCAGAAGATATTATTCCTTAAATAAACAAATATATCCAATAAAAGTTATATACAGTCTTTGATCAATTGGCAGTTTTCAGGTCTATATATGTATACACGAAATGGCAGTTTTCAAGTTGTTTAACTTTCGATATGAAAGAACCGAGATTGTGAATGATTCTTAAATGGCCACTTTACTGCACGTATTTGTTTATTGAAAGAATAACATTTTGTACAATTTTCTGAAATACAAAATTCTCCTACCTCGAATTTTTTTCTAGTAATGCGATTGATTTTTATCTGCAGATTGACCAAATACTGATGTCGAAAGTCAAAATTGTGGATTATGTTACACAAGTAGTACAAAATTCTACTAACTAAAAAAAATAAAACCAATATATGCGTGGACATCTACAGAACTGTGATAATTCACAGTTTTAACTTTATTTAATTTTGAGCATTTCCGGAATATAGATGTGGGGACCGACTTTATGGAAACTCTGTATACCAGCATTAATTGGTAAATCTGCAGATGACATCGATTGCGTTACTATATACGAAAAATATCGTGGGGACTAAATCTTGTATTTTAAGAGATTGCAGAAGATATTATTCCTTAAATAAACAAATATATCCAATAAAAGTTATATACAGTCTTTGATCAATTGGCAGTTTTCAGGTCTATATGTATACACGAAATGGCAGTTTTCAAGTCGTTTAACTTTCGATATGAAAGAACCAAGATTGTGAATGATTCTTCAATGGCCACTTTACTGAACGTATTTGTTTATTGAAAGAATAACATTTTATACAATTTTTTGAAATACAAAATTCTCCTACCTTGAATTTTTTTCTTGTAATGCGATTGATTTTTATCTGCAGATCGACCAAATGCTGATGTCGAAAGTCAAAATTGTGGATTATATTACACAAGTAGTACAAAATTCTACTAACTAAAAAAAATTAAACCAATATATGCGTGGACATCTACAGAACTGTGATAATTCACAGTTTTAACTTTATTTAATTTTGAGCATTTCCGGAATATAGGTGTGGTGACCGACTTTATGGAAACTCTGTATACCAGCATTAATTGGTAAATCTGCAGATGACATCGATTGCGTTATTGTATAAGAAAAATATCGTGGGGACTAAATCTTGTATTTTAAGAGATTGCAGAAGATATTATTCCTTAAATAAACAAATATATCCAATAAAAGTTATATACAGTCTTTTATCAATTGGCAGTTTTCAGGTCTATATGTATACACGAAATGGCAGTTTTCAAGTCGTTTAACTTTCGATATGAAAGAACCGAGATTGTGAATGATTCTTAAATGGCCTTTACTGAACGTATTTGTTTATTTAAAGAATAACATTTTCTGCAATTTTCTGAAATATAAAATTCATCTGTCACGAATTCTTTTTGCAGTAACACTATTTTTATCTGCAGATTCTTCAAATAATGGTGTTATAAGTTAAAACAGGATTATGTTAACAATTAGTACAAAATGCTGTTAACTAAAAAAAAATAATAAATCGTTATATATGTGGACATCCAGAACTGTAATAAAATGGATACTGTTAAAAATGTAGATGATATACATTTTGTTGGGAGCGTCCAGTTTGACCACGTTCGGATTGACCACAGCCAATTATATGGACCTGTGCCTAGGGTAACCAGCAACTATTAACCAATCAGAGAGTCCTATTATGAATTGGCCAATTGGCGATGTGGTCAATCCGGTATCACTCCATTTTGTTGATGCAAAGAAAGATATATTTTATATTAATTTATAATCACGCATGCAAGAAGTGCCAGATATTTGGTTTATGACGCACTTCAATAAGTAATTTTGCTTGCACAATATGAGCCATTTTTGTGCGTGAATTGTTGGATATTTGCACGCAGAATGTTTTCTGGGATATTAAATAATTATTGTTACAATGAATTTTCGAAATTAAATAATTATTATTACTTTAATTAGTTATTATTACTTTATAAAAATAATTATTATTACTTTGATTAATTAGTTATAAAAGAATCTTTACAGATAATTCAACCATAACAATAAATATTAAAAATATTATAATGTCCTGGAAAATGCGAATTTACATAAAGTTATATTGCTATAAAAGGCATATTTCAGGACATCATTGTATTTTTGCCATTGAAAAATACTAAATATTATTTATTGCACTAGGAATTATTAGGTTTTTGTTTTTAAACAAATTTCTATTAATGAAAAGCAATTTGTTCAATTGTAATGAGATTCATATACAATAAAAGAAAGGTTCTGGAAACTGCCTATTTATATAAAGTCATAGATATGTCAAAAGGTATATTTCAGGACATTATTCTTTTTTTGCCGTTTATCTGTATTAAATTCAATTTCTTACAATTGGAATTATTAGTTTTTCCTTCTTAAATGTATTTCCATTCATGAAAAGTGATTTTGTTTAATTGTAATGTAATATATACAAAATAAAAGAAAAGTCCTGAAAACTGCCTTTCCATACAAAATTAAATTGGCTAAAAAAAGTATGGCATATAAAAAGAAAATATGCTACCATTGGGTTTATATTAATGTTCTGCATAATATGAAATAATAAAATCAAGTGGTATAAAAATGTCCCGAAAACTGCCCCTGGACATACATATATATATATATATATATATATCCACGTGCATATGAACATATGCAAATTTAATAATGCAAGACCAAAATCTTCCAAGAAATGAATAGAGCCCAGGTGCATAATGTGTAAAATGACACTCAAAACATAGAATCAAAATTCAAAAATTTTATTAAATAAAAATAAAGAATTATAACAATGAATATAATATCAGCAACCTCTTACTATGCATAATATACATATACTGTTAAGTCAAAGAAAATGAAACGTGAAAACACGAGAAAGATAGAGAAACAATATGTGTACTTACGAATAATATTGCACAAAGAATATTATGCGTGTAACTCTACGAGTCGAACAAGCGTGCAAGGCCAAGTCCAGCACATCGCGTTATCTCCATTGGAATTTTTCAACATCCTCGCCCGACCTAAAGGCAGAGGGAAGATCTAAATTCGCGCTCGCATGAGTGCGTACCAAATTAATACATCGACTTTTCTTTTATAATTAAGCATTAACGAAATATTTTCCATTAATATTATACTATTATCAAGCATCATATACATATATATACATATATACGTGGCTATATGAACTGAATACATGTATACATACGCATATATATTCTGTAGTAAAATTCAATAAAATAAAAGTAGAAACGTAATAAATAATCGTCATGACGAAAATTAACATATATTAACATACAAAAATATACACCTTTATATATATATGCATACTATATGTGAACTGAATACATGTATACATACGCGTATATATTTTATAACGAAATTCAATAAAATAAAAGTAGAAATGTAATAAATAATCGTCACGACGAAAATTAACATATATTAACATACAAAAATATACACCTTTATATATATATGCATACTATATGTGACATGTGAACTAATAAGTACATCCATATGCACACATATTTTGCAACAAAATTTAATAAAATAAAGGTAGAGATATAATAAACAACCGCTGCGACAAAATTAACATATATCAGTGCACGAAAATATATATATATATATATTACGAATTTTAACAAATAATTAATAATATTAATAATCCCATGATTTTATACAATAATTATTAACTTTATACGATGATTATTAAATATGATTCAGTAATTATGCGTTATAAGTTGCCAAAATTAACTTTCACAAGCAACATATAAATATATATATACGTGCTAACATAAAAGTCGCCCAAACGAAATTCTTTAAAGAATAAAACATTGTCAGAATCAAAACACCTCTTGAATAAAAGATCACTGTAGAGCGTGCAATGAATTCCTTGAGCACATCCGTCGTGATCATTCCTAGAAGTAAAACAAGCCGCTTTCTCATATGTTATTCCGAAAACTGTAAGAATACAATTTCCTTTAGCGATATAATAACTATTAAGCAGAGCGATAATTAATTTTTATATACTTATATATACAGGGTCTACCAAAAGTGTGGAAACCCCTAAATATCTCGGAAAATATACGTTTTACAGAAAAGTGTTTCCAACAAAAGTTGTAGGGTTTAAGAAGATCTATATACTGATTCTATCAGTTTGACCTTGGATGGCGTCGTCAAGGTCAGGTCAAGGTCACATTGACTTTTTTAAATGACACCCCCTACATTTGATTGCATATTCTTATAGCTTAATTCAAGAGCTTTCCAAAACACTATAATAATGTTCATTTTTATTAAGTACTTTGCGAGTTATGAGGGTTGAATGATAGAGTAGCGCCGGTATTAATATTATCCAAGGTGTACTACATGGAGGTTACTCGCTCGGATTTGCATCTGTTGTGTGTGTGATCCAGCTAACTAAGGCAAGATCGGTCGTGGATCCAGTCAGCAAAAGCAAAGACCCAACCAAATTACAATCGAGCATTTAAAGACCTGGAAAGCAATCGACATAGTAAACAGTAAATAAATTTGTGGATGCTCATTTATCATAATAATTGTTCGAAATGTGTGCGTGTGCGTGCGTGCGGTGCGTGTATACAGAGATCAGGTTAGGTTGCACCAAACGATTGCAAATGTGTTTCAATGTGTTAAAGTAAATGCTGAAAGTGGCTGCCATTTACTTCCTGACAATATGCTAATCTTTGGTAGAATGTAGAAAAGATCTTGCCTTAGTTAGCTGGATCACACACACAACAGATGCAAATCCGAGCGAGTAACCTCCATGTAGTACACCTTGGATAATGTTAATACCGGCGCTACTCTATCATTCAACCCTCATAACTCGCAAAGTACTTAATAAAAATGAACATTATTATAGTGTTTTGGAAAGCTCTTGAATTAAGCTATAAGAATATGCAATCAAATGTAGGGGGTGTCATTTAAAAAAGTCAATGTGACCTTGACCTGACCTTGACGACGCCATCCAAGGTCAAACTGATAGAATCAGTATATAGATCTTCTTAAACCCTACAACTTTTGTTGGAAACACTTTTCTGTAAAACGTATATTTTCCGAGATATTTAGGGGTTTCCACACTTTTGGTAGACCCTGTATATATATATATATTCATATAAAGCCACTTAGATACGTACTCATTACATTACGAATAAATAACAGAGAATAAACGTACAATATGTTCAAAAGAAAAAATTATAACTCATATATGACACTTTTAATAATAAACTTTAATACCACGACCAACAGATTTGTTAAAATAAGATTACATTTTTAAATATGCATAAATACCGCCTCTTATATATATATATATCTTAAATTTTGTGTCTAACATCTCCATTACTATTTAGGAGAACTATAAGACTTAAATATTACTCAAATTATACCTTACTCAAAATATACATATACTATACATATATTTGATTATAATTAATTCTATTAACACACATATATATATAATGAAATAAAATCACTATATTAATCCTACTAACCTAATTACTAAACAAGACATACACATAGATACACAAAACAGAACAACAAAATGTACCTGATAATCATCAACAAAATTTATAAATATAATAACTTAAAATTCAAGAGAATAAATTAAATAAAATTAAAATCTATATCTGCCTCTGCTTGGACTGTCGGATAAATAAAAGTCCCCTAACTATTCTTCATGACATACAGAATTTATTAAATAAATACATTATGTATTAACCAGGAATTAACAAGAATTTTTCAATGAAATAAATCAATTTATAAAACATTTTGTTGAACCAAAAGAATAAACAGAAATATAATAATAAGAACGTTTATGCTTATATATCGCTGGAATCTCGTAGCACAAATTAGTTGTTTGAAACATCTCTCTTTTCTCTACGTAGACCCTCCCTCATATGTAGATTCTCACCATTAGAAACCTGGAAAAGAACAATCGTAATTAATAAAAAGTCTATATACAATTTCCTATAAAATAATCAAAGAGAATAATGACACTCCAAGATAAAATTAAAATATAAAAATCCTCAATTTAACGTTATACATTAATATTAAATTATTTCATGACGAACGTCCAAACCAATAACCAAGGACATGAATTTTAATAATATATAAATTAGACACATACATATATCTCATAATCCAATTACAAGTAAGTACGCGTAAAGCAAATTACTAACAATAATAATTAACCGCCATATTAGAATGAATTAAATGCACATAATTAATACATAAAAGATCCCTTATAATATCAAAAAAATTAATGCCTAAAAATTAACAAAAGAACCAATAGGTTAACATGTATAAATACGTAAAATAATAAAACAAAGGGAAACATTAACGCTTACCTATATAATTTCTTTATGATTATCAAAATATAAATGTGAAATGATTTATAAGCCTTCCTTCCCCAATGAGTATATATATATATATATATATATATATATATATATATTCTCTAAAAACCTGTAGAAGAAAAATTAAAATAATTAATACACATACATATACATGTATTAAACACGACGATTTTTTATCCTACATGGATATCGCGAATAAATTAAGATAGAAATAACACTTCTTTGAGAAACTAATGCCTTGAACAATGAGAACTTAATAAAGAGTATTTTTAGCAACCGTATTCTTAAATGAATTGTAATAAATTGTATAAAATCGTTTTGATATATGAACAATCGAAATCTCAATGCATTAATCAAAATTTAAAATTATTATATGATTAATGATAACTCAATATTTCATCTATATAAAGCAAAAGTATCAACATTTATAAAATCTTATTGTATGCCGTTTATAAAATTAATATCTTAAGACATATGAATCAATATTAAATTTTGATACCTATACTTGTATACATTCTTGTCAGTTAATAGTACAATTTAAATCTCGTATTCCTTAATTACCTCTAAAATAATACTAACAATCGAGATCTATATAAAAGCCCGCGATGTGAGTCATTTTGAATGATCACCCCTCTCGGTGCCAACCAATCCAAGTGTCGCTTAAAATTAAAATCGCGGTAGTCCTGCATCTGAAAGAGAAAATTAATTAGTTAACGAATCTCAAAATTTTAACGAAATATCAATAATAAAACATAATTAGGAAAATCAAATATTAACGATAAAATTTAATAACCAATTTTTAGCAACAAATTGACAACTTATTTAACAATTACTCGACAGAATTGATCAAACAATTAATATGCACAAGACATGACAGGTAAAGCGTATTATATAATCACAAAAACAATGCAATCACCTTTAAATAATTAAACATATGACAATTAAATATTTTAACGTTGTTAGTAATATAATAATATAATATTAATAAGTACGTCTTATAACAGTACTATTTAAAATGCATATAATCAAAAATCCTTATAATACCGATGCCTTAACAAAATGAATATATATGTATATACATATATATGAAAATATGCAGTGAAATAACCCCTATGATTTTTGACGTAAGAATGTTCATCCATCGACCCTCTTCCCCGTATATAGATATATGTACGCTCCCATCCGGTAACCTGTAAAAGAAATAAAACAATTAACACAAAATAAAGCCAATACTTAATGCAGACTTTGTTAGAATAATTCATTAAACAAACAAAAGTTAACGATAAAAATCTAGTAACCTTCTAGTAACTTTTCCAGTGACTATTCTAGCGACAAAATTTTGAAAGCAAATTCATGAATAAAAATTTAAGATATTTGTAACTTCGATATCTTTTACAATAGAGATATACTAAGGGCATAATTGTGATACCATTACCAAGTAGATCAACGCACTAAACGATTAATTCATCAAGATAAGTACACGTTTTAATATGTTCCCGTATATAGTTCTAAAATAACAATTTCTACTCGTCAGAAGTATAAATGTGATGCTAGCAATCAAATTAATCAAACGAAAGTGTTGTAACTTCGATATCTTTTACAATAGAATTATAAAAATGATATAATCATGATACCATTACCAAGTAGATCAACGCACTAATCGACTAATTCATCAAAAAAAGTACGTCCAAATTTGGCTGAAAATGCTCTCATACACATCACGGGAACAATAATTCCAACCTATTGGATATATAGATGTAACCCCTCACGACGATAATATTTTATAATATTTATTCTTCACTGACCGTCGATATACTGCTCTTAGTGTAACCTGCAAATCATAAAACCAAATAAATAATAGCTACACATTAAATAATATGCACGTAAAAATTTAATGCACGATACTAATAATCGAAATACAAAATAAAATTGTATAAATATCAAACGAACTCTCCCTCTAAATAATATTATTAAAATCAAAATTATTAATATTCTACTGAATATCGTCAAAAGGACAACATAACAAATACAAGAATAATAAATGTTAAAATATTTTACAATAATATAATGTCCCATCGAATAATTATAAGAGATATATAATAATTCCCAATAAACAATGAATATTTAACGAATATCCTATAAACCTGTAAAGACAAAATTATAAATAAAAACGTAAGATGATAACCAGAATTTAACAATTGATAAAACTAATAAATTTTATAGTACTAATAATTCACAATGATTAAAATTGAAATGACTTAAATACAAATAATAATAATAATAATAATGAATTTGCATAAATTTTAATAAAACCTACCCTTAAAAATAATAACATATCCTTGACCATCGACATTTCAATGTTGACCATTCAGCACTGCTTGTTTTTCTTGTTGAACCTGTTGACACCTGAAAACAAATAAAAATGAATATATAGTCCTAGACCATAATTTTAATAAAAATGCTAATGATTAAAAAATTTCAGGAACAAAATTTTGATAATAAAAATCTAGCGTCAGATTCTACAAAATAATCCGAATAATTATATATATATATATATGTATATATATATGTGTATCCACTCTTATATAACCAATAATAAATGAATAATAAAATTTTAACAAATAAAATATTCACTTATAATAAGCTAGTAACGAAATTTAACCAAATATTAGCGGCCCATGACACAAATAATAATTTAAATTGATCTTACCTGAAAATCGAATAAGAATACCTTATATGACGAAGTCACGTGACCCCCTCCTGAATACCTGAAAAATTAATATAAAATAATATTTGGTCATAAGAATAATAAATTTTAGCAGGAGGATGCCAATATTTTATAAAATTGCAAAACATTAAGTATAACGTAATGGATAACATCTATATGCTTAAGGCATATACACATGAGCCAATGAAAAGGAAGAAAAACTAACTAGCATAAATGGACCAAAATAACAGAAAAATTTAGACTAAAATAATTTAAAAATCAGAATAAGACCAATGGACATCATCAAAAATCAACTACGAACATTTACGATCATACTCTCTTATACATGAATGCATGTACCAAGTCTTATAAAATATTAACATTTCATATTAAAAAAACATCACATATAATAATTCCCCTTTTTCAAGTACTTTAATGACAAAAATTCATAATATCAAACCCTATAAGTATATTTATGTCAGAACATTACTTACTAGTAAGTCTTCATATGACGAAAATATATGGACACCCTATATTCGTGTTCCTATTCAGCGGGTACCCCCCTGGCAAAAGTATCACCTGAATTAATGAAATAATAATATTAAGGATAGACACCTATAGCTACCATGAATATAAAACACGATATGAATATATACACAATTGTAAAATGCACGCACATTTGCATATGAGCACTCTTATACGTGTATATATATATATATATATATATATATATATATATATATATATATACACGTGCATATGAACATATGCAAATTTAATAATGTAAGACTAAAATCTTCCAGGAAATGAATAAAGCCCAGGTGCATAACGTGTGAAATGACACTCAAAACATAGAATCAAAATTCAAAATTTTATTAAAAATAAAAATTATAACAATGAATATAATAACAGCAAGCTCTACCATGCATAATATACATATATCATTAAGTCAGAGAAAATAAAACGTGAAACCACGAGAAAAATAGAGAAATAATATGCGTACTTACGGATAATATTGTACGAAAAATATTATGCGTGTAACTCTACGAGTCGAACAAACGTGCAAGGCCAAGTCCAGCACGTCGCGTTATCTCCATTGGAATTTTTCAACATCCTCACCCGACCTAAAGGCAGAGGGAAGATCTAAATTCGCGCTCGCATGAGTGCAAACCAAATTAATACATCGACTTCTCTTTTATAATTAAGCATTAACAAAGTATTTTCTATTAATATTACACTATTATCCAGCATCATATACCTTTATATATATATATATATATATATATATATATATATATATATATACATACTACATGTGACGTATAAATTGAATAAACATGCATATACGCATATATATTTTATAATAAAATTCAATAAAATAAAGGTATAAATATAATAAATAAACGTCACGATGGAAATTGACATATATATACCCAGCAAACACACATGTAACTGATATTTCTTGTTATATAACCAGAAAGTATCTGGGAAGTATCATTGATATGTAACTAATTTATGTATATGACACATAAATGTGTTCTGTTTAATACATTTCATATATGTAAAAATAGCATATAAAAAATACGTAAATGTACTACTATTTGATACGTATCATTAACTGTGTAACGATATGTATCGTATTTGTAGCTGATATATATAAGTGATATTTAAATTGAACGTGATAGAACGAATTGTGCGTTTGTGCAGTCGTAGTGTCGCATTAAAAGTTATTCACAAGTATCGCGCACATGATTGCAAAATATATCTGAGGTAAAATATAAATTTTAAATAACTTATTATACTATACTAATAATAATAATCTTAAAGTGCGTAAAAATGTCGAAAAGAAAAGATTTTTGTGATTTATCAGTTCGCCAACAGCGTAGACGTATTGTTAACCTAACAAATGAAGAGGTTAACCTCACAAGATGCAGTGAATTATTAAATGCATCGACAAATAGTATTGTTAATAATGATGCTGCTTTTATACCGAATCTTAATAATGATGGTATTGAATCTAAAAGTGATTACAGTAATTTCGAATCGTTAAGTGATATCGAAAGCGACGAAAATTTTACCGTAAAAATGCAAAATGATTCGACACATGATATTACATATGATATACGTTTTTGGATTTTAAAATATAATATAAGTCATGCAGCAGCAAATGATCTTCTAAAAATTTTGAAAAAGTACGAACATCATAAAAGTTTGCCAAAAGATGTCAGATCTTTAATGAAAACACCACGAAATATACAGTCGAATATTACACATATTTTCGAAGAGGGCAAATATATACATTTTGGTTTAGAAAAAGGCATCAGAGCTTCTATATACAAACATTATGTTAATTTACCGCAAGAAATATGTTTAAATTTTAATATAGATGGATTACCTGTATCCAAAAGTTCTTCTGGGCAATTTTGGCCTATTTTAGCTGCTCTAGTGGATAATGCCTTGTATACTGAGCCATTCACAGTTGGAATTTATTATGGTACCAAAAAACCAGAAAATGTAAATATTTTCTTACAGCCATTAGTTTTAGATATGTTGCTTATAAAGAATCAGTGTGGTATATTTATAGATGATAAACTTATTCCTGTAAAAATAAATGCTTTTGTGTGCGATGCACCAGCAAGAGCTTTTATCGCTGGAATAAAAAATCATACAGGATATTTTGGCTGTACAAAATATATATGCGAAGGTGACTTTATTGAAAATAGGGTTGTTTTTCTAGAGTACAAATGCTCTCTTCGAACAGATATGTCATTTAAAAACAGAATGCAACCTGAGCATCATCGTATATCATCTATTCTTGAAAATACAGGCATCGGTTTGGTATCGCAATTACCCTTGGATTACATGCATTTAGTATGCTTAGGAATTATGAAAAGATTATTGCAATTCTGGGTACGAGGCAAAATGCATGTTCGAATAAAATCACACTTACTACAAAGTACTTCAGATACATACAAAAATATGAAAAAATTTATACCATTAGAATTCACTAGATACCCTCGAAGCTTATTTGAAATCGATAGATGGAAAGCTACGGAGTTCCGTTTGTTTATACTTTATACAGGACCAGTATTATTAAAAGATGTTTTGTCAAAACGTGTTTATGAACATTTTCTATGCTTAAGTGTATCAATTAGAATACTTTGTCATACACATATGTGTATTAGTCACCGATCATATGCACAGGAATTATTAATTTATTTTGTAAAAAATTATGGTGAATTATATGGTGTGCAACACATTTCATATAATGTACACAATCTTATACATCTTTCAAATGATGTGGCCTTGTTTGGTCCATTAGATTCATTTAGTGCATTTAAATTTGAAAATTATTTATATAAATTAAAGAGTAAAATACATATAGGAAAAAATTATTTAGAACAAGTATTCAACAGATTACATGAAACAGCACAAATAGTAAAAAAAAATGAAATAAAAGTATATCCCATTATTCATTTTAAACATGCACAAAATGACATGATCGAGAAAATAGAATTTGCAGGATTTAGTTTATCTACAAAAGAATTTGACAATTGTTGTTTTCTACATGATGGATCAGTAATCTTTGTGGAAAAAATTTTATATCAAAATCATATTTCCTTCTCTGGTAAATGTGTTACAAAATGGAAATCTTTCTTTAATACGCCTTGTAACTCTATCAATTTATCTATTCTTCTGATATCTAAAACTGACATGTTTGCTATCAATTCAGTAAATATAAATCAAGTGCGTGAAAAGAATGTCGTTATTGAAACAGAATCTGGAGATCTTGTAATATTGCTTTTTATACATAATTTTTATTAATATATAATACACTTATTAATATAATATACTTATTATCATTATTCACACTAAAATATGCACACTAATATAGAAATTTTGGAATTTATGTTTGTGGCATGCTATAGAAAATATAAGAAGAAATATGGTTTCCTATGCTGTAGTGCATTTTATAAAAAGCAATGATTACTCAGAGATACCATCATCATGGCTCACTGAAGAAAAAAATAAATGCTGGTGGCCCAAAGTTAAAAATGTATCACAATATATTAATTACAGCGTAACACCTGATCCAACAACATGGGAAATTTATGACGTAGAGGTTGAAGGATTTTATGGTATATATTTTACTGTTATGAATAATTGTGCAAACTATTATAGTAAATTTTCCTATGCTTAACTGAAATTATTCTTTATTGAGAAATAGAAATAGAAATTATAAATTCTCTCGTAAAATAAATTATTATGTTCAATAGGAACTGTGCAACTGGCAAGAAAAAAAGCCGAAAACAGCAACTGCACTTCTACTGAAGAGAATGTTTTTCGTGGGAAAGGTCAGCGAAAAAAAAAAAGAAAGCTTTTGACCAGCGACAACAGTGAAAGTTCTGAAGATTTAGAATCAAAATGTAACAAGAAAAGAAATTATGTTTGTTCCATTTAAAAATAGTAATAACAAAATTATTAAATTTTAGTCATGATGAAATTTTATTTTATAGCATACTTTTTCAAATAATAAAAATAAATACAATTTTACAACACAATAGAGAAGTGAAAGTTATATAATACGTAATACTAAAATAATTTTCTTCTAAATATTAATATTTTATTACAGGTTATAAGCCTCCTCCACAATTAAATAAGAAAAGTAATGTGATTAAGCAAAATTACAAAATTTCAACACTTAATGTATCACATGACAAGCTACCGGACTCTATTCTGTCTTCTTCAACAACAGATATTTGCAATGGAGAATTTTCTTGTACAGATGTACTAGTTAATGAAAACAATCAGAATAGCAATGTCATAACATTGAACGAGATTCCTGTTGTAATAGCGTCTAATTCAACATATACACCACCAGCTTTTGAAATAGAACGTATGTTTTATTTCTTATACATACATATATATATATATATATATATATATATATATATTTGCATGGTGTATGTATATATGTTATTTATATGTTATTATGTATTATATATTTATTTATATATTATTATGTTTGCATGTGTGTGTGTGTGTGATTTAGAACCAATTCGTCCAAATAGAGAAGTTACCTCTGGTATTCAAAAACCAGTCACGGATGCCAGCTCAAATACCTACAGTAAGAAAAAACTTCCAAATATTTACATTAATATTTACATTAATATTTACATTTTACCTTTTTATATATTATTATATATTTGCATGTTTTTATATATATTGCAGACAAAGTACAAAGAATTCTACAAGAATGTACGTTAATAAAAATGTACGTAAAAAGTATTGATATCCGACTGAAATGTCTCGAGAATAGAAAGAAAAAAAATGATTCCGATGGAGAGGAAGTACAAATAATACAAGATCAATTGCCTATAAAAACAATTGATCAATTGATTCATTTTGATCAATCTATGGAAAACGAGAATGTTAAAAAAGCATTTGTATGTTATTTGGATATATTAGCTGCTTTTGCGACAGAATCAAAATGATCCAGAATAAAATGAGCCTGCGTTGTGATTGGTCAAATCTGAAATATCATTGAATTTTCTATTTATTCTGGATCAATTTGATTCTGTCGCGAAAGCAGTTATTGTATATTACAAAAATGCTTTAGTAGTTAAAATTAATAAATATTTTCAGATAATGTATGTCAAACGTATTGGTGGTGCAAACGGAACAGACAACGTAAAAGCAATATTCAAAAGAATTTTTACAAATCACCTTGGTACAAAGTGCAGTTGGTTAGGCCAACGAAACAATTTCAAGATTTGTGATCTTTCACTAATAACAGTAATTCAAAGTAAGTACTTCCATTTGCTTATTCAATTGATTTCAAATATATTTTATTTATGTGAATATTATTTTTTTGCTTATACAAATATTTTAAGATGCAGTATTGTCAACGCATTACAATTTTCAAGAAATACATTTTCAAAAGGCAGCGAGTGAATGGTTCCGTCTTAGCAAATTAAGGCTTTCAAGAGAACAAAAATATAGACATGAAGCAGACGCAGGTGATAACAAAGAAAATTAAAATAAATAATGAAAATTGATTTTCAAATATTTTTCTTAATATAATTATCTTATAAGTAACAATATGAGTTCAAATGCTGTGAAAAATGTGCAATGTAAAAAAAAGTGCAGTGTGTACAAATGTAGTACACAACAAATCAAATCTTACATATACATATCACACATGTACACATCACTTACACATGCATTTATGACTAGTAACTTGAATAATTTTTGCCATTGCTATAGAATTTATAAAAAATATTACTTTATTTTATTTATATATATTATATACATACACACACACACACACATATATATTTATATTTATATACAAGAGTGCATATTTTTTTTTAATTTTATAGTACTAAAATAATAAATTTTGTTTTTTAGCAAATGCTGAAATATATATATGATGTAGGTTAAATTTCATGATACTTCAGACTATATTTTGATATTCAGCATGACATTGTAAAATTATTATTTATCTTTGAAATTTTATTTTATCCTTTTTTTCTCAAGTGTATGTATGTTAAATATTTATAAAAAATAAATATATACTTGTGATATATAATTACTATACATTAATATAAGATTTTAATACATTTTTTAATTATTTATGTAATTTCTGTTATATAATATTTGCCAAAAATATAAAAAATAACTTAAGAATAAAATAACATTACAATATGGCTAATCCTCTAAATGATACCTATTAATTCCTAATAAACACGCAATGTGGATATACATTAAGTAACATAAACATTTCAAATGCATATATATAACTATGTGTAAATGTGTAACAACATACATTTTGTTCATATGTAAGGCGCACAATAGAGAAAATATAATGAGTAAGAATTATATTTTAAAATAATAAAATCGAAAAAATTTTTCTGATATAAAAATATAAATTCGGCTATAAAGGATTATAGTAAGGGCTAATAAACTAGTAAGAGCCTTTTATATTCGAATTTGTATTTGTATATCACATTTTTTCGAATTTATTATTTTAAAATAATTCTTACTTCTAATATTTAATTAATATTTATTCCTAGTATTTTCTCTATTGTGCGCCTTACATATGAGTAAACTATATGTAACACATTTATACATTGTTATGCATTTGAAATATATATGTTACCTAATGTTCCGTAACTGAAATATATTTGTTATGTGATATAGTGGTATGATTATATAACATAAATATAATATTTAAAGTTCAGTGATATATATCTCTGATATATCAGAGAAGTACTTTTGTTGCTGACATTTAGCAGTACATGTAACATACATGTATTTTACTTATTATGTAACTATGTTACTTGTGATATATAATGTTATAACTCTGAGAGATATATATTACATCTCTGTGTTTGCTGGGTATTAACATGTCCAAAAATATCCCCATATATATGCATACTATATGTGACGTATAAATTGAATAAACATGCACATACGCATATATATTTTATAACAAAATTCAATAAAATAAAGGTATAAATATAATAAATAAGCGTCACGATGGAAATTGACATATATATATTAACATGTCCAAAAATATCCCCATATACAGGGTGTCCCTGAGCATGTGCTCACTCATTTATAAAAAGGTAGAGCGCAGTAAATTAAATAAAGAAATCTTGTTATATGTAATGATTTTTGTAATAACAATCGAAATATTAATTATTGAAATCGGACGAATGAGAGAAGCGCTCGAGCGCTCGAGCTATAGCACGGCCCACCGTGTCAGACATTGCCTGCCGGCACGCAGCGGGAGGAGGGACAGCGCGCCGCTACCCGTGGTTACCGCTATCGCCATTCTCACGTTTCATTGCATCGCGTCAAGACTCGCATCTCGCGTCTCATTTCTGGCATTGTTTGGCGCGCTGTCCCTCCTCCCGCCGCGTGCCGGCATGCAATGTCTGACACGGTGGGCCGTGCTATAGCTCGAGCGCTCGAGCGCTTCTCTCATTCGTCCGATTTCAATAATTAATATTTCGATTGTTATTACAAAAATCGTTACATAAAATAGGATTTCTTTATTTAATTTACTGCGCTCTACCTTTTTACAAATGAGTGAGCACATGCTCAGGGACACCCTGTATATGCATACTACATGTGACGTATAAATTGAATAAACATGCATATATAGTACGTATATATATTTTATAACAAAATTCAATCAAATAAAGGTATAAATATAATAAATAAGCGTCACGATGGAAATTGACATATACAGGGTGTCCCATTTTAATCCCCCACCCGAAATATTTTGAAAAGTAAATGTTTTAGAGAAAAATGTTTCAAACAAAAGTTGTTCAGGACAAAGGGGGCAATAATTGTGCATTATTGGTTCTGACCTTGAAGTCAATGTTCAAGGTTATTTGAAGGTGACATTGATTTTTTTAAATGGAAAGTCCTATTTTCGACACCGGATTTGGAAAGAGCGAGAAATTTTGCGTCCAAAATGGTACTTTATAATTTTTTTATGTGACCTTCAGAAGGTCAAATGTTGAATCGTCTGGAAGCTTTTTAACTTTAGATTCATGGGCAAACAAATACTTGGGTAGGACTTGGTGCCGACGAACTTTTACCATTTTGACCTTGAGGGCAATTTTTAAGGTCAACACGAATACCAATCCGGGATGAAAGGCGTTTAATTCGAAAAGTCTGCATACCGCTGGCGTTAGCGTCATCCAACATGCACCCCGCGGAGGTCGCACAGTCGGATTTGCATGTCTTCGGGGTGCTTTGATCAGGTGGTTCCCCTTGCCGTCACCTGTGTGTATGTGCGTGTGCGTGTATGTAAGTGCGTGCGTGCGTGCGTGCGTGCGTGCGTGCGCGCGCGTGTGTTTGTGCGTGCGTGCGCGTGTGTGTGTGTGTGTGCGCGCGCGCGCGCGCGCGTGTGTGTGTGTGTGTGTCCGGCCAACAAAGGCAAGATTAAATAATCAATCCAGTCAACAAAGGCAAGAGCATTTGTGTCGAGACCTTACAGTTCATATTCTATTTGAAATGTTCAAATGCCGCTCCATTAACCTGAATGCACTGGTTAATTCTATTGCTGAACGATTCTCTCACACTTCGAAGAATGTCCGGTGTAATATCCTGGCATGCTCTTCGTATCCTGACTTTCATATCCTCTACCGTTGTCGGTTCTGTTGCATAGACCTTCTCCTTTAGGTAACCCCAAAGAAAAAAGTCTAACGGTGTCAAGTCTGGTGATCGTGGAGGCCAAATCTGAATATGACTGCCCAAGCCAATCCACCTGTTCGGAAATTGCTCATTTAAGTACTCTTTAACTAGTCTTGATCGATGAGCGGGTGCCTCATCCTGCTGAAACCACATTCTTCGACATGTATTGACCGGTACATACCTTAAAAGGAGTGGCAATTCATTTTGTAGGAAATTTAAATAATTAGCTCCATTTAAATGCTCTTCGAAGAAAAATGGCCCTACAATGTAGTCACCTACAATACCGGCCCAGACGTTAATAGACCATTGTCGTTGAAATTCTCTATGTCGTTTCCAATGAGGATTGATATCAGAATAATAGTGACAATTATGTCTATTAACGTCACCTCTGTTTGTAAATGTGGCTTCATCGCTGAATAGAACCTGTTCATCAAATGCAGGATTTGCATCTATCTGACCTTGCATCCAGTTGCAGAATCCTAGACGACGTGGAAAATCACCCTCTTCCAATTTCTGTGTCATATGGATATGATAAGGGTGAAATTTGTTCGATTTGAAAATTCGGTTCGCCGTTGACTTCGGTATACCGTGGTCTTTTTCAATTTGTCTCGTAGAAATTTGAGGATTTACAGTTGCAGCAGCCAAAACTGTTACCGACTTTCTTTCAGCAGGACCTGTTTTTTTACGCACTCGTTTTAAAATACCTTGCTCGGCTCTTGTGCAAAGTCTTTGCATTGTCCTCCTATCAGGGTGTCGCCTATTTGGAAATTTCTGGGCGTATAGACGCTCGGCTAGAGAATAATTACTCCTAGCTTCTCCAATAATCTTAATCATGTCCACAATTTCATTTGGCAAATAATCAGACATGATTGTATTTACGAAAAAAGAAACTAAAGAAATTTGATTTGCAAAGTTAAGAATACTGGGCGGAACTGTTTCCAATATGTAAAAAAAAAATTATAATAGCTAATGTTATACATAAAACTAACAAACGAAGCGTTAAATACAAATAAATACTTAAAGAAATTAAATTTCTTGGATGAACTATTCCTAATCTTTTTTGAAAGATATGTAAGGAAGAAAACGAAACATATTTAAATTAAAAAAACAATGAGACAAATACGAATGCAGGAATGTAGGACTGGAGAAATGTTGGAATGACCAAATGTACGAATGAAAAATGTACAAATGAAGAAGAGTACGAATGCACATAGGCATGAATGCAGGTATGAACGATTGCAGCAATGCACGAATGTACAAATGAAGTAACGTGTAATTGCAGAAATGTATGAATGCAAAAACGTAGAAAATCAGATATGCACAATCACAAAAAAATACGAATTCAGAAATGTAGGAATGTAGGAATGTCAAAATGTGTGGCTGCACATATGCACGAATGCAGAAATGCACGAACTAACAGATGTACGGATGCAGATTGGATTGATTGGATTGATCGGATTGATCGGATTGGATTGATCGGAATGGATTGGTCGGATTGATCGGAATGGATTGGTCGGATTGATCGGAATGGATTGGTCGGATTGATCGGATTGATCGGAATGGATTGGTCGGATTGATCGGATTGGATTGATCGGATTGATCGGAATGGATTGGTCGGATTGATCGGATTGGATTGATCGGATTGATCGAATTGGATTGATCGGATTGATCGGAATGGATTGGTCGGATTGATCGGATTGGATTGATCGGATTGATCGAATTGGATTGATCGGGTTGATCGGATTGATCGGATTGAACAGATCGGATTTGATTGATCGGATTACTGAGATTGATAGGATTGGATTGGATGGATTGGAGAGATTGGATTGATGGGATTGGATTGATGGGATTGGATTGGTGTCTACAGGGTGCGGCGTGGAAACCTGAAAGATGTTAAAACGGCGAAGCGCGCTCTGTAGGCGAGATATCGAACTCGTTCGACCGAGGTTCGAAAGAGGAAGAACAGACAATATTTTTCAGTTAGTCAACGAGCACCATGGGTGGCTGGAGTGCCGAGCATCGCGCGTTCGCTGTAGAGCGGTTTTTTCGTAACAATTCGTACACGGTAACTGTTCGTGAGTTTCGTAAAAAATTTCAAATTGCGCGTACCAAACCAGTTTTTTCTGACAATACCTTGAGGTTATGGGTTAAAAATTTTCGTGAGACAGGTTCTGTGTTAAAAAAGAAACCTCCCGGCCCTCCCTTGACCGTCCGAACCTCCCCAACGATCGCAAAAGTTCGTCTCAGTTTGGAAAACAGTCCGAGTCGATCCGCTCGTTTGCACGCGCAAAATTTGAAGATATCGGATCGAACCTTGAGGCGGATTCTTCATGAAGACTTGAATTTTCATCCATATAAAATTATGTACACCCAACAGCTCAAAGTCGCCGATCATAAGGAACGAATCCAATTCAGTCGAACGATGTTGCAAAAAATCAAGAGCAGAGAAGTTCCACTCGAAGACATCATGATAACAGACGAAGCACATTTTTATTTAAACGGTGATGTGAATAAGCAAAATGTTCGTTACTGGAGTGACGAGAACCCGCGTGTCATCAACGAGAAACCCCTTCACTCTCCCAAGGTTACCGTCTGGATGGGCGTTTCCAAGTGGGGCGTCATCGGTCCGTTTTTTTTCGATGGAATGGTAAACGGGGAACGCTACCGAGAGTTGTTAACGAACTTCGTTCGGCGGGAATTGACGAAGAAGAAGAAACTGAGTCGAACATGGTTTCAGCAGGATGGGGCGCCTTGCCATACGGCGAATGAAACGATGACTGTTTTGAGAAAGATGTTTGGTAACCGCTTAATTTCGAGAACTGCGTCTCTCTCCTGGCCGCCACGCTCGCCCGATTTATCAGTTTGTGATTTTTTTTTGTGGGGGTATTTGAAGTCCAGAGTTTACGAAACGAAGCCGAAAGACTTGGAAGAACTCAAGACTGAAATTCGACGACATGCGGCCGCAATTCCGAAGTCAATGTTGGAAAAAGTGTACGATAGTTTTGTGAAACGTCTCGAAAATTGTGTAAAAAATAAGGGTAATCATTTGTCTGATATTATTTTTAAAACAACAAAGTTATGTAAATAAACTATATGACCAAAATATTGTCTGTTCTTCCTCTTTCGAACCTCGGTCGAACGAGTTCGATATCTCGCCTACAGAGCGCGCTTCGCCGTTTTAACATCTTTCAGGTTTCCACGCCGCACCCTGTACATGCGAGGGTAAGGTAGAAAGCGAATGCTCATTTTCATTTCAGATCATTTCAAATTATGAATCAGGGGGCTGGCCCTCCCCCCCCCGAACCACCCCTCCTCGCCCTACCCTCCCCCTCTCCAGACATACCTTCTCCAAAATGCAAGCACCCCGAAGGCATGCAAATCCGACTGTGCGACCTCCGCGGGGTGCATGTTGGATGACGCTAACGCCAGCGGTATGCAGACTTTTCGAATTAAACGCCTTTCATCCCGGATTGGTATTCGTGTTGACCTTAAAAATTGCCCTCAAGGTCAAAATGGTAAAAGTTCGTCGGCACCAAGTCCTACCCAAGTATTTGTTTGCCCATGAATCTAAAGTTAAAAAGCTTCCAGACGATTCAACATTTGACCTTCTGAAGGTCACATAAAAAAATTATAAAGTACCATTTTGGACGTAAAATTTCTCGCTCTTTCCAAATCCGGTGTCGAAAATAGGACTTTCCATTTAAAAAAATCAATGTCACCTTCAAATAACCTTGAACATTGACTTCAAGGTCAGAACCAATAATGCACAATTATTGCCCCCTTTGTCCTGAACAACTTTTGTTTGAAACATTTTTCTCTAAAACATTTACTTTTCAAAATATTTCGGGTGGGGGATTAAAATGGGACACCCTGTATATATTAACATGTCCAAAAATATCCCCAAATATATGCATACTACATGTGACGTATAAATTGAATAAACATGCATATACGCATATATATTTTATAATAAAATTCAATAAAATAAAGGTATAAATATAATAAATAAGCATCACGATGGAAATTGACATATATATATTAACATGTCCAAAAATATTCCCATATATATGCATACTACATGTGACGTATAAATTGAATAAACATGCATATACGCATATATATTTTATAATAAAATTCAATAAAATAAAGGTATAAATATAATAAATAAGCGTCACGATGGAAATTGACATATATATATTAACATATCCAAAAATATCCCCATACATATGTAACGTTCCGTTTTTTTTTCCCGGAGATTTGATTATGGATATTGCTCGTCGGATTCGGGGTAATGAATGGTGAGCGCATGTGTGATGTAAAAGAAAAGAAAGTATTTATTCGAATTAAGGCGTGTATACAAGTCGGGTGTGTATCTCGCTGCGATTATAACTGTGAGCGCGCTCGCTGTATAAACTGTTTGATTACGCGTGCAGAATGCAAGTTAAAGTGCGCCGATATAATCGTGGTGTGTACGTTCGATAATTCGCTGGTATAATACGCGTGTATAAAAACGTTGTTGTGACGGTGTTTTTGTCGCGTTTCTTGCACGGGGAATCCCGTCGTTCCGGGAATCCCGTGTTCGCAGGAAAAGCCGGTGGGTTCCGAGAAACAACAAGTTCTTTCCGCGAAATAATATGCGGTCCCCGCGAATTCAAATATCGCGCGAATAAGTTGGAATCGCGTGTGAGAACAGCTGGCCTCGAGAACTCTCGATCGGGGCGGCTCTGAACTCCACCTTCCGTGGGTTTTGCCAGCCGGGATGTGGAGGAGCGGATGGAGGCAGTACCCCGCGCGATAGCGAGAACTCTCGGCTTAGGCTGAGCACTCTCAACCTAATTGATCGGGGCGGTAATGCCGGTTTTTTAGGTATCTGGTAAATTCTCTTGAGCGTACAGCTTAGAGCGGAACAGGAGAATGTGTCTATTAGCCGAAACACGGCCTTTTTATACCGGCTAATTACCCGCGTCGGCGCGCGGCGGTTTACCCCTTCCGAACGGGTTAATTGCGGTACGGTACGGTCGGGCCCGTTCGGAGGGATTCGGGATTTGCGCCGAGCGCGGGTTTTCGCCGGTCGGTCGGTCGGGCCGCGTCGGCTTCGCTCGGCAATTCTCGGCCGTTTTGGATTTGCAACGGCCCCGGTTTTTAATAAGTATTAAAAATGTGGGCGCACCGCGCCCCTGCCTCTGCCCGGCGGGTGTTCTGCCGGGCGGCAGCTTCCGGCGATGTTGTTGCCGGGAATTCGGAACGGTGCATCGGAGTGCACCGTTACATCACCCCCCATGTTAAATATGCCCGAATCGGGCATCCGCTTCGGTCGGTCGGTCGGTTGGGCGGGTGGATGCCTGGTCGACGGCTCTGTTTACAAAACAAACGGTTTTCATCCATGATTAAGCCGCGCGTGGTGGAATGCGGCGACAGTAACGCACCCTGCCATCGCGGGTGAATCGAATAATCCACCGTCCGGCAGGTGTTCGCGCCTTGTATCGGTGCGATACGTAGACGGCAAAGTGAGGGACCTCCACGATGATCCCTGGCTCGACTTCCACGAGGATCGGTGGTGGCGGCAGCGGACCCATTGGTCGCAGGATGGTCGGCGGCTCGGCTGGCGCGTCCCCTCGGTTGACTGGCCGGGGTGGCCTTCATATGGCCGCTGGGCCCTTCGCTGCGGTGGTGGCGGTGGCGGCGTCAGGAGAGCCTCCTGCTTCTGCCGGTTGACTCGGTCGGACCGCTGGATGGTGGTGCCGACTCGAGGTGGCCGCGGCGGGGGGGGGGCGGCGATGCGGGGCGGCGCGGGTTCCTCGGTCCGCGTCGCGAGATTGCTCGCCTCGTACTCCTGCAGTAGAGCGGTGATCTCGTCCAGGATTGCTGAATTCTGCTCCATCTTCAACGAAGTCTGGCTCAGTTGTGAGCGTTATCGATAAACGAGGTATTAGACTCGAGATCGATGTCCTCGCTGGGGGGGATAAGGTTGACATTGTTGTTGTTTTGGTGAGCCGCTTTTAAATCCTGGATATGTACATGCCTTATCCGTTTTCCCCTCTTGCTCTTGAGATCCACAATAACGGGTGAGACGATTTTTTGGATCTCGTATGGCCCGCTGAACTTGGGCGCCAATTTGGCGTTGTACGCTTCGCTTTTCTTCGAAAGAGGGTGGTCGCGCTTCCACACCCATTCCCCGACGTTCGGTTTCCAAGGCCGACGCCGGAGATCGTAATGGCGTTTCTGGCGCTGGAAAGCTTGCGCCATATGAAGCTTTACCACTTCGTACGCCTCGGTGAGCTTGTTCCGGATGACGTCAGGCGCGTCCGGTGCTGCTGTCTGCGGATCGGTGTCTTCCGGGGCTTGTATTTCGCGCCCGTAATTGAGGAACGCCGGCGTGTATCCGGTCGCGTCGTGGAGGGCCGTATTATAGGCGAATTGCAAGGCCGGTATGTGCTCGTCCCAGGCTCGATGATCTTTGTCGATGTACTGGGTGATCATCGTTTTGACGGTGCGGTTCGTTCTCTCGACCGGATTGCAATGTGGCGAATAAGCTGGTATCGTGACATGCCGGACATCCCACGTTCGCAGACACTCCTCCAGCTGAGTGGATCTTAATTGTGTCCCGTTGTCCGATAGCACGGACTCGGGTCGGCCGTGGCGCAGGAGAATGCGCTCGGTTAGTGCCTTGGTGACGGCGGCGGCGGTAGCTCGGCGCAACGACACAAGCTCTACCCATTTTGTGAACCAGTCTTGGAGGACGAACAGCCACGTATGTCCCTGGTGCGAACGTGGCAGTGGGCCGACGAGGTCCAGCGTCACTTGTTCCCAGGGTCGGCCGACGTACGTAGAGTGCAGTGCCCCGGCCGGTCGTTGCTGAGCGACCTTGTGGGCCTGGCAGTTCTGGCAGGCTCGTACGTAACCGGCAATTTCGCGCAACATCCCTGGCCAGTAGTACCTCTTGGCGATCCGGGCGATGGTTTTCGCGATGCCCAGGTGCCCGGCGGTGGGGGCGTCGTGGTATTGCTGTAGTATCTTCCTCCGGTCTTCCTTGAGTATGCAGCGTTTCCACTGCTCGTCCGGGTGGCTGTCCTTGAAGTCCAGGCTATGGTATATGAGGCGGTACAGCTGTCCATCCTGGATGCGGTAATCGGGGTACGCGGCGGGGTCATTCTGGACCCCTTCCCGCGTGCGGCGGTACCAGGAGCATTCCTGGCGTCTGGCGGCGCAGGTAGCCGGGTGACGCGACAGGGCGTCTGCGACCCGGTTTAGCACCCTGCGACGGTATCGTACGTCGAAATCGTACTGCTGGAGCTCGAACACCCAGCGTCCGAGGCGTCCGGTTGGCGACTCCATCTTTTGCAGCCATCGTAGGGCCTGATGGTCAGTTACGACGGTAAACGAGTAACCCTCGAGGTAACTCTTCATGCGGCGGATGCCCCAGACGATGGCTAGGCATTCGAGCTCCGTCGCACTGTAATTCCGTTCGGCTGAATTCAGAGTGCGACTCGCGTAGGCGATCACGCGCTCGCCTTCTTCAAACTGTTGCGTTAAGACGGCTCCGAGCCCGGTCGTGCTAGCATCGGTCTGCAGAGAGAAACGGCGGTTGAAATCGGGGCAGGCCAGAACCGGCGCGGAAATCAGCGCGTGTTTTAACCGATCGAACGCGGTTCCTCCGGGCCCCACTTCCAACGGGCGTGCTTCTTAGTTAACTGGGTGAGCGGCGCGGCGATCGTAGAAAAATTCGGGATAAACCGTCTGTACCATGACACCATCCCCACGAACTGACGGATCTGTTTCACGGTCTGCGGTTCTGGCCAACCGGCCACGGCGCGAATTTTCTCAGGATCGGTGCGAATTCCCTCGCGGTCGATGACGTGCCCGAGGTATATAAGGCGGTCTACACAAAACCGACACTTCTCCGGGTTCAGGCGGAGACGCGCGTCACGTAGACGGCGGAAAGTCTCCCTGAGCAGCTCGAGATGTTTTTCAAATGTTCGGCTAATTACGATGATGTCGTCCAAGTAGACGAAAACGTGCGGTTCTAACTCGGGCCCGAGAACCGAGTCTAACAGTCGTTGAAAGGTGGCGGGCGCGGAGTGTAGTCCGAATGGCATAACCGTGAATTGGTAGAGCCCTTTACCCGGTATGGTGAAAGCGGTAACGGGTCGACTTCCCGGGGTCAGCGGCACCTGCCAATAACCGTCCTTTAAATCCAGGATGGACAGATACCGGGCCCCCCTCAACTTGTCTAGAGTCGCGGTAATTTGCGGCAGCGGGTAAGCGTCCTTATGGGTCACCTCGTTGACCCGTCGGAAATCGATGCAAAACCGCTGCCGGCCGTCTTTCTTTTTTGGCGCCCGAACGACGACGATGGGCGAACTCCACGGGCTATGTGAGGGTTCGATAACCCCTCGGGCCAGCATCTCGTCTACCTCGTTCTCGATTATCGCCTGCATCGCCGGATTGCGGGGCCGATACCGTTGTTTGATGGGAGTATCGTCTCTCAATCGGATAGAATGCTGTGCCCGGTCCGTAGGCCCTTTCACCTCCCCGAATTTTCCGAGCTCGTCGTGCAAAAATTCTCGTAGGCGTTCGCTTTCGGTGGGGGTCTTCCCGGCCAAACCCCCGGTGGTGCAACATCGCCCTCGTGCTCGAATCACGTGCCGAGGAGGGGCCGGCGTGCCCAGACGCAACTTGGCCTGGAGGTCTACTCCGATGAAAACTTCACCGGAGAGACGCGGCATAATTGCGAACGTGTGTGTGGTCTTTCGTCCCGACACCTTGACCGGCAAGGTGATTGCCCCCGCGGTGGTGGCTTCCTGGTCATCGGCCAGCTGGATCTGGCTCTCTTCGGAGGTGACCCTGAAACCCCGTTGTTGGAGGGTCTCGGCGATTTCGTCGTTGATGAGCGATGTTTCGGATCCGGTATCGATCAGGGCGTCGCACGTCAGGTTCCCGATCGTAACCCGTATATGCGGTCGCGGCGTGAAACTTATGCGGGGCTGGGAGTGGCGTCGACCTGTGTTCCTCCCGCCCCGTTGCCTTTTCCCGCCGGTGGATGGCATTGCGAAGTGAGCACCCCGTCCCGTCCGCACTGGGAACAGAATTTCTTCGCTGGCCGCTTGCACTGGCGGCGGGTATGCCCACGTTGTTTGCCCCGCCAGCAGCACTCGGTTTTGCTATACGCGGCGGCCACCACGGGTTTTACTTCGGCCTTCTCCCTCTTCGCGGCCTCCTGCCGTTCTTTCACCAAATCCTCGTGCTCGCGGGCTCGCGCCTGTAGCTCGGCGATGCTACCGAAATCCGCGCTCCGGATATAAAATTTATACTCTGGGTGCATGTGGCTGTACAAGTATTCGAGCTGCTCAAACGGAGAGAAACCGCCCAAACGGCGCATCAGCGTCATCATCACCGTGGAGTACTGCGCGAATGTCTCGTGGGCCCCCTGGTGCTTATTCTCAATTTCGCGACGCAAGGAAGCTACGTAACGATGGGGCAGGAACTGCAGTCGGAACGCGGCCTCAAAGTCCTGCCACGTGAGCCAGCTGCCTCGATGGTTGCGATACCATAAAAGGGCATCCCCCCGTAGCAACTCCGACAAACCGCGCAGAATTTGCTCCGCTGTGATCTGATAGTTATCGCGGAGCTCGGCCAGGCGTTCTAAGAACGCGGCGGGATCACGACCGTCGAAGTGACAACCGCTCTTCCGCAGCTGGTTGATTACCCGATTATCGGGCAAGGCCGGCGCTGCACCGTCGACAGGCGCGTCGCGGACGATAGGAGACGGGGCCGACACGATGACCTGGGGGTAAGCAAAAGAAGGTGCCCCATGGTCATGAGGATCGGTCGTAAAATCATCCGGATTCGCGTCCGCGTACTCCCGCATGCGTCGGCGAATTTCATCGAGAGTGCCCGTGCTCTCTATGCCGTAACCTGCGGCTAGCACGGCCAGTTGCTCCTTCGGGAGCGCATACAACCACGACTTCATGCTGAAATATTCGTACAACTCGCTTTTACACCTGTCGAATGCTCACGCAAACGGTCCAATGTTCGGGCGCCAATGTAACGTTCCGTTTTTTTTTCCCGGAGATTTGATTATGGATATTGCTCGTCGGATTCGGGGTAATGAATGGTGAGCGCATGTGTGATGTAAAAGAAAAGAAAATATTTATTCGAATTAAGGCGTGTATACAAGTCGGGTGTGTATCTCGCTGCGATTATAACTGTGAGCGCGCTCGCTGTATAAACTGTTTGATTACGCGTGCAGAATGCAAGTTAGAGTGCGCCGATATAATCGTGGTGTGTACGTTCGATAATTCGCTGGTATAATACGCGTGTATAAAAACGTTGTTTTGACGCGTGCGGATATGCGCTCGGTATCGGTCGAAGACCTCGCGTTGTTGTGACGGTGTTTTTGTCGCGTTTCTTGCACGGGGAATCCCGTCATTCCGGGAATCCCGTGTTCGCAGGAAAAGCCGGTGGGTTCCGAGAAACAACAAGTTCTTTCCGCGAAATAATATGCGGTCTCCGCGAACTCAAATATCGCGCGAATAAGTTGGAATCGCGTGTGAGAACAGCTGGCCTCGAGAACTCTCGATCGGGGCGGCTCTGAACTCCACCTTCCGTGGGTTTTGCCAGCCGGGATGTGGAGGAGCGGATGGAGACAGTACCCCGCGCGATAGCGAGAACTCTCGGCTTAGTTGTTGCCGGGAATTCGGAACGGTGCATCGGAGTGCACCGTTACATATATATGCATACTATATGCATATATATATTTTTGTAACAAATTTAATAAAATGAAGGTAGAGATATAATAGACGGCCGCCGCGATAAAATTAGCATATATCAGCACACAAGAAAATATATATATATATATATATTACGAATGTTAACAAATGATTAATATTAATAACCCCATGATCTTATACAATAATTATTAATCTTATACGATGATTATTAAATATGATTCAGTAAAAACTTGCCAAAATCAATTTTCATAAGTAATATGCGAATACGTATCTACAGATATATATATATATATATATATATATATATATATATATATATATATACGTGCTAGTATAAAAGTCGCTCAAACGAAATTCTTCAAGGAATAAAACCTTATCAGAATCAAAAGACCTCTTGAATAAAAGATCACTGTAGAGCGTGCAATGAGTTCCTCGAGCACATCCGTCGTGATCATTCTTAGAAGTAAAACGAGCCGCTTTTTCATACATTGTTCCGAGAACTGTAAGAATAAAATTTCTTTTAGCGATATAATAACTATTAAGCGAAGCGATAATTAATTTCCATATACATATATTCTTATTGTAAAATTTATTGTAATGATAATGGCTTAACGCATTAGAATTTATTAAAATATTATTCGTAGACTTATGTAATTATTAAAAATCGACTTTGAAAATTTTAAAATATATACATATAAAATCACAAAAATTCTAATTGTTAAAGCCTTTATTAAATGAATAAAAATATATCTTGTAAATGATAAAACCCGATAATTAGTCTTACGATAATTATTAAACCTAGGAATATTACATGTAATATGTCAGTTTAAGCCACGTAAACGAATTTTAAAAAAAAAGGTAATTCATTAAAATATTACTGTTACCAACATGCCTTATAAAGAGAAAGAATGCGGTAAGCAATTCTTAGAAGGACATCCAGCATATCTATTATTAGAAAAGAGATAAGCCATCTTCGTATCCGTTGCTTTAGCACCTGCAAAGAAAAAATCTCTTATAGGAATCCAAATGCTAAATTTTTCTTTACTAATTATTACTAATTTTAACTATGTATGTACCATTGTAAAAATTATTGTAATAATAATGATTTAATACATCAGAATTTATTAAAATATCACTTAAAATTTATACAATTGCTATAACTCGAACTCAAATTTTCAAATAACATAAATATGATATTATAAAAATTCTGACTGTAAAAAAATCATTATTAAAAATTATTCTTATAAAAGAATTTAATAAGTCTAAGACTCAAGACTCGCAACCCCCACCACAAGACTCTCACCCACCATCTCGCAATACTCATAACAGGAAGAGACAGCTCCAGCAGCCGACCCACCAATCATCGAAAAGGCCCACCTCTTCTCCCCACTATTAAACGTCAAACCAGAGAGGGGACCTAAGGCACCTCGGGCGTCGAGTCGCAGTCCTCCACGCCATTAGATCTCCAGCTCTTGAAGAGGAAGAACCTAGAAGCCTACCGGACACTTTAGCATATTCGAAAATAACTTAGTCGCGATTTCGACTTTTTCTTTCGAGACTTAGTCTCAATCTCTACTAAGAGAGTTGTATCAACACCAACACCGTAATAAAGCGCTACTACCCAGCAACCTCTAAGTCTTTGGCCATTTTCTGCGCTGCCTTGCCACTTCTTCAGGTTCTCACCGAGGTCGAGCAATCCAGGGAAGGAGCAGCGGTGCTTTTATCCACCCACGAATCCCGTCACCCGGTAAGGAAATAATTGAATAATAATTATTCTTAATCAACATTGACAATAACTTTGTAGATTAGCTTGATTTATTCTTGATATATTGACAATTTTCCTTGAATCTTACCTGTCCGTATACAGACTTTAAATTTTTTTTTGAGTTGAATAATTTAAATTTCAACCGATCCTCTGAGAACGCTCGAAGCGTATCCTAGAGTGTAGCGTCGTTCGAGTCAGTCACTCGATGTGCATTGGGTAGCAAATTCTACTCCTCTGCCGCTTTCACGGAGAGCTTCTCTGGAAGAATTTCTCCGTGGATTCTGTGCCGCTGTGACGTGACGTCTTGCACATCGATACTAGACTCAGAATTTAAGACTCGCTCCTAGAGGACCTGTCGAAATAATAAAATTTATGCACTGGCTTACAAATTAACTATCAAAACATTTCATGAATTTTATACTTATCTAAAATAAGCCAGCCGCGCTTATTCGTATCTTTGTCTGTATCCCTGAATCTCCAGCCCTCTCGGTGCAGCCGCATGTTCCTGGAAATTCAAAATATATTCAATAAATTATTATTCGTTGTACCCTAATGACCTGTATATCGCTGAACATTTTGGTCATTATATATGAATGATAGAGATATACTACCATTATCAACACCCGTTTATCTCACAATAATCCAATACTCCGTATTACTGGTCTTAAATCTATGAATTACCTTGTTATGACTACTTTTACCTTATATAACCATTCATCTTAACAGGTGCCTTTCTACGCATCATCGTAAGTAAATCCCCTTTTTGTGTCAAATTAATCGCATTGAACATACTAAATAGTCATATTCCCCCGGTAGATGGTTAACCCCCGCCGAACTTCTTCCGTCGGACGTGAAATTCCCCTCCGTGCCGCGGGTATACGCCGCCGCCGTGCCTCACGGTCGATACCTAGGCTCCCGATAGCTCGTCAACTGTTTGCCGACGAGAACAGTTTAGTGAACAGAGTAACTAGGTACTCCCCAGTACATAGTTTCGCTGCCCCCCGCGCATACCCTTATCGTCCTCCCCGGAACCCTCCAGCGGTTTTTCACGAGGAACAACTGCCCAGAGCCAGGCCGCCAACGCCCAACTACTCCCCCATCCAGGATTCTTCCGATCCTAGTTATTCGCCAGTCCGGACATCAGAAGCTCTGCCCTCCATACCGGAAGAACAAAGACCCATAGAACGAAGAACAGAAACGGAGGTTGGTCCATCCAACCAAGGCCAAGCTCAAGGTCATCCTGAACCAAACTTCTACCCGGATAAAGAACCAGAGGGCCTGGTCTCACCAAGCAACATCCAACCCCTCGCAGGATTAACGGATGAAGATTTTATCGAGATTTACGAATACTTGGCGCAAGATAATTTCTTCAATAATCTCTGAAAGAAACAATATTGCGATATTATAACAAATAATAACCACATTTAAATGTCGTCTTAAAATGTTGTAGAGAGAACATTATATACATACATATACACATATATATATACGTATAACGATAAACGTTACCTATACCTGTCGAATAATAATGATAATAATAAAAATTTGTAAAGCTTTGAGGAGATGATATAATAAAAGAGAACAGGTCAAAAGGACAAATTGGGTCAGGTTCTATGCACCTAAAATTTATTTCCAGTCATCAATCCTACTCCTAGAAGAAGCGTGAAAGATTCTTAATCTCTCGGCGTCCCAGGGTATAGCCGGCCTAGCAGGTTGCCCTGAAAAAGAAATAGAGAGAAGTTACGATTACGTAACAAATAAATACGTGAGAAGTTACGATCGAGACGTAACAACAAATTCAAACGTAACACATTCATTTCTACTTAGTTCAGTAGTTCTCATCATCGCATGCTATCTTGAAAAAAAGCGTTTAATTCACGTTAGTACGTCGTATAGGCGTGCGTTATTAGAATTAAAAGCATTCATTTCTGGTCAGTTCAGTACTTCGCATCATCGCATGCTATCTTGAAAAAAAGCGTTTAATTCACGTTAGTACGTCGCATAGGCGTGCGTTATCCGAACTAAAAGCATTCATTTCTACTTAGTTCAGTACTTCGCATCATCGCATGCTATATTGAAAAAAAGCGTTTATTCACGTTAGTACGTCGCATAGGCGTGCGTTATCCGGATTAAAAGCATTCATTTCTATTTAATTCAGTAGTTCGCATCATCGCATGCTATCTTAAAAAAAAGCATTCAATTCACGTTAGTACGTCGCATAGGCGTGCGTTATCAGCATTAAAAGCATTCATTTCTACTTAGTTCAGTAGTTCGCATCATCGCATGCTATCTTAAAAAAAAGCGTTTATTCACGTTAGTACGTTGCATAGGCGTGCGTTATTCGGATTAAAAGCATTCATTTCTGGTCAGTTCAGTACTTCGCATCATCGCATGCTATCTTGAAAAAAAGCGTTTAATTCACGTTGGTACGTCGTATAGGCGTGCGTTATTCGGATTAAAAGCATTCATTTCTGGTCAGTTGAGTACTTCGCATCATCGCATGCTATCTTGAAAAAAAGCGTTTAATTCACATTGGTACGTCGTATAGGCGTGCGTTATTCGGATCAAAAGCTTTCATTTCTGGTTGGTTCAGTACTTCGCATCATCGTATGCTATCTTGAAAAAAAGCGTTTAATTCACGTTAGTACGTTGTGTAGGCGTGCGTTATCAGAATTAAAAGCATTCATTTCTACTTAGTTCAGTACTTCGCATCATCGCATGCTATATTGAAAAAAAGCGTTTATTCACGTGAGTACGTCGCATAGGCGTGCGTTCTCCTCATTAAAAGCATTAATTTCTACTTAGTTCAGTAGTTCGCATCATCGCATGCTATCTTGAAAAAAAGCGTTTAATTCACGTTAGTACGTCGCATAGGCGTGCGTTATCCGAATTAAATGCATTCATTTGTTACATCCCGCGCCTAAATTTTCCGCGAATTTTACAGCTTTTCTTCGTAAGATATTTCAATCAATATCGCGAACAAATAGAGAAAGTCATGGAAACGCGCAAAACCGATACTGTCTGCAATGACGCGCCGCGAGTCGCGAACGACGATGTATTTCGCGAGTTGGAACATTTGCGCCGAGAGGTCGAACAACTTCGTAGGGAGGCCCACCCAACGCCGCGACACTCCGGACAGGGTTTTCACCCACGTGATTCCCAAGAGCATCAGTACAATCTTCCCCTAGGACCAACGCAACTCCCTAAGGTCTCCTTCCGCGAAGCCACAGACTCGGTTCCCAGTTTCGACGGCTATAATATCCCTTTATCTCAATTTAATGAGGCATGCCGACGCGCTAAAGAAGTAATACCCCCCTCAGCGGAAAGGAACCTTACCAAGCTCTTAATCAATAAACTACATGGACGCGCCTACAGTGCCGTAGAGGATGAACCCTGCGATAACATAACGCAACTGATCGACCTTCTTACAGCCGCTTTCGGGTCCAGGAAGACGATAGATCAATACCGCGGTGAACTGAGTATGATCTATTTGAAACCACAAGAGCATATCTTGGATTATATTAGCAGGGTGAAGGAACTCCGCGCCGCGATTCTCGATGCTGAACGTCGCGAAAACGGAACCGTGGCACTTGCAATGGAAGCCGAAATAAATTTACTAACGGGCAGATCATTCTGCAAGGGCTTGCCACTAGAGTATCGGTTACAAATGGGAGAGAGCCTCTACTACAAACCCTTCGAAGCCTTTTCAACCGCAAAATTAATCGCGAAGGAACAAGAACTGGATAAAAATCGATTTGGTACACGCGACCGACTAAGTTACGAGAACGGGAATACAAATTACAAGAGGAGGGCATACGTATCCCCCGTATCACCGCGAGAACGATACAACGACCGTAGACCGCGTCCCTAATGACAGGCCCGCGAGCAAACTACCCCCGCACTGACCGCCCATCGTATGACTACTCGCGATTCGATCGTCCCCAAAACGGCTATTCCCGTGCGGAACATCCACGTAGCGCGCCTCAGTACCCGGAGCGCTCACGAGAAGAATACCCACGTACCAATTCTCCCTCTAACAACAACACACTTCGCGACCCTTCTTCAAGAATAATGGGCCGCCCGGAAACAAGCCAAAAGCAATGTACTGCAAGAATTTCGGTCACGAAATCGATGAATGCCGAAAACGCGCCTACAATACCGCCCGACAAAACGATCAGGGAAACCCCCGCAGGGCCCCGCGAGAACGACGGGCAACACTCGCCAAGGGCCCCTGACACACGAAACACGCTCAGTAAATCCGATAGAAGCAACTCCCGCCGGGAACACCGAATAGCTACATTGAATCCGCAAAACTTCACAAGCGCGCCCACTGTCGCGTTAGCCGCTGACGGACTCATACAAGAAATCATTTTTCTAGTAGACACGGGCGCCTCCCCTAACCTCGTCAAACGACGAAATATACATCCCGAGACTATCATCCGCAAAACCGACAAGTTATACCTTAGCGGCATAACAGAAGGTAGGATCGAAACAATCGGGTCTATACAAATCCAGTTCAGGGGCCACCCCTTCGAATTACACGTAGTAGACGATCATTTCCCGATACCACAAGAAGGTATTTTAGGAAACGACTTTCTTCGAGAGGCCTCAAATATACATTTAGAAGAAAAATACATCTCGTGGAAAGGAATACAAATACCCTTCGCAGAACACGAGACCCTCGTCATATTGCCCCGCCAGATCGCGTGCGATCTTCTACGTCAAGATACGAAATCCGGAAGTCACGACAGGATATATCCCGCGACTTACAAGTAACACTATCCAACTGCCACTCGCCGATTCGAATGAAACTTAACATACTTATTAAACACGGAAAAATATTCAATACGTGTTTTTTTGTTTCGGCTATAAACGCATTTTAAGGATAGAAATCACCCCTCAATTCCTGGGGGTGGGAACAACTACGGCTAATTATTTCCGAAACGATACATTTTCTGAAAAATGTGCTCAGGATTAAAGTTGTAGGATTTAAAGTGATGCATTTGATGGTGGTCTTGAGTTGACCTTGAGGTCGATTTTCAAGGTCAGTTGAAGATTATCTCATGTTTTTCAAAGGAAATACCTACTTTCCATCCCGAAAATCGATAGAGCGTAAAATTTTACGTTCAGAACGTGGATAGTTCGATTGATTAAAAAGGGTTATTTGATGATTATCAGTTTTTTTTACAGAATTTTGTATTTATCCAAAACAATGCATATTTTGAAAAAAAATGTTACAATCAAAGTTGTAGGGTTCGAACTTTGAAGTAATGTATTTAATAATGATCGTGAAATCGGCCTTGAGATTAATTTTTAAGGTGAAAATGTGCACAATGAACGTTTTTGGACGTTTTTAGATAAAACAAATCTCAATTTGAAAGCGTTCATTGATCCAATTAATTAAAACAAGATCAGTCAGTGATTCGACTAATAAAGGAAACAGAAGTTAATTAATCCATTCAAATAAGGCAAGATGTGATCGAGATCCAGTCAGTGAAGACAAGATGTGATCGAGATCCAGTCAGTGAAGACAAGATGTGATCGAGATCCAGTCAGTGAAGGCAAGATGTGATCGAGATCCAGTCAGTGAAGGCAAGATGTGATCGAGATCCAGTCAGTGAAGACAAGATGTGATCGAGATCCAGTCAGTGAAGACAAGATGTGATCGAGATCCAGTCAGTGAAGACAAGATGTGATCGAGTTCCAGTCAGTGAAGGCAAGATGTGATCGAGATCCAGTCAGTGAAGGCAAGATGTGATCGAGATCCAGTCAGTGAAGACAAGATGTGATCGAGATCCAGTCAGTGAAGGCAAGATGTGATCGGGATCCAGTCAGTGAAGGCAAGATGTGATCGAGATCCAGTCAGTGAAGACAAGATGTGATCGAGATCCAGTCAGTGAAGACAAGATGTGATCGAGATCCAGTCAGTGAAGACAAGATGTGATCGAGATCCAGTCAGTGAAGGCAAGATTTGATTTCTTTTTATACATCCTATGGGTATAAATTCTACGATAATTGACATTATTCTTTATATTCATGGCAATAGTGAGGAAAAGTTTCATTTTCTATCGCAAAAAAATGCTCCATACACAGAGAATTAGTACACCACGCACATTTTATTACTGCAATGTTATTGCAGATTTTGCAAACTGTACCGCAATTTTTTAAACAGAAATCAACAGGTGTTTCACTTCTATCTGGCTTTTCTTCGATATATCCACTTTTCCACCAGGCGTATTTAATTATGTTTTTGAATCGGGGTGATGAAAATTGATTGTGGATTAATGATTGAATTTTGAAAATGTTATTCTTCAAATGTAGATTAATGTCATAGTTGTATAAAAGAATTAAGTCTGAAAATTGTTTCAGGAAGTTTTTCCACGGTCTGAGTACGTAAATATCCAATGATTGAATGGAGCCAGTTGTTCCGGCAGGAATTTTTCGGCAAGGATTTTTATTTCCTTGCCACCCTTGTCTGTATTTTCAAATTTTTTTTCTGTTTGTCCTGACCAAGAGTCCAAACACAAAACAGCCTTCTCGCCAGCATTAGGCAAGAAGACAGCTTCAAACCATTTAATAGCCAAGTCGGATGTCAACTTTCCAGATTTTGTGGCGAAAACGAGGATATTATCCGCTTTGTACATTGACTTCTGTACTATCGGTCCAAAATGGCCACTTGTCTCTTGCAAAACTATTAATAAAGGGGATTTCAAGATACCATCAGCAGATATTAGAGGCTGTATTGTGTAACTATGGGTCAAGGAGTTCAGAGATTGGGCAAGACATTCCACTTTCAAAGATGCTAATGTACGACCAGCATGTGTTTCCAAATTGAACCCTGATTGGTCTGAATTGTAAACGTTTGCTGTTCCTAGCAAGCCTATCTCTAATTTGACTTGACTCACATAATTGGAAGCTTGTTGCAATAGTTCTGCTTTATTTGATATATGTGCTTGTGTCACGAATTTGTTTATCTTTCTTGAAACAATGCCATGTTTTATTTTGAACTTGTGTATCCATTTCGATGAAGCCGTAAATAATTGAGAAGATAAATGAACTTCTTCTTTTGCTTTCAAGGCCCATCTCTTTAGATCTAAATCATGAATGGGTAAATTTCGATCAGATGAACTTTTAAATTGTTCTAGAACGTATTGAGAAATATATAACAATTTATCAGTCCTTGACCCATTCTCAGCAACTTGTACTTCCCATCTGTACAGTTGTTTTTCATCTGTAACTTTTTTAAATTGGTTTTTGACTGATTCTATAGTCTTTCTTTTCTTTTTTTCAGATCGCCAAAATTGAATTGCTCTGCTTTTATAATCAATGTCTACAATTTCTCTGAATTTTGTATCGTTTTGCACAACTTCTAAAACATCTCCTGGATCGTCTTCAACTAACCCAGCATCAGGAATCACACTAACATCAATAAAGCTCAAAGTATCAAAAGTCTCTTGAAACACGTCAAAATTGATAGCGTCTTTTATCAAATCTGCTAATTGAGAAGCGAATAATCTTTCTTCATCTGTTATTCTAGATTCTATACTGTACACTTGGTCTTCGAAAGTGAGACATAATAACTTTAAAATATTTTTCGGGTTTAATGACATTATGAAATTTTTGCAAATTAATAATGCTTTAATACTAATATCATATCAGAGATTCAAAGTAAATTCACAGAAAGCAATGTTTGTGATTATAAGCCCAAATAAAATTAACACAAAAAGTAGTCGTGGGAATAAACGATGGAAAAGTATTTGTTGCAAATACTCTCCAAAAGAATTTTGAAAACATTCACGAGAAACAGCAGCCGTGACAACAACTGACGTAAAACTACAAACAAGGAACACTCGCTTAAGTATAGTCACGATTGAAGATATGTTGAAATGATATTTACGAAATACCTCATAGAAAATAAATGAAGAAATAGTCTTGGGAAATGCTTGCTCAATGACAGTCGTGAAAATGACAATTAATCATATGTTCAAATGAAATCCTAACACAAAATAAAGGGTATACGTAAAAAGTGTTGCGGATAACTTCAGAGTAGCAATAAAAATAAAAAAAATTGAAGATATTATTTTAATATAGCACAAGAGTAATGTTTAACTTACAATTAGGGTGATACTTAACATTTTCTTACCTTTACTTTTATTCTAAAGTTACCCACAAAACTTTTCTCCTTATTTTTTCTGTGAATTTGCATCTACAATTCAGTTCTGAAGACACATGAGTCAGTGCATGAAATCATGATTATATACAGGATGTGACAAAAGTCCGGCAACGGCTAATTAGCTCTCCAGATTTAATTGACCTTGAAAATCGACCTCAAGGTCAACTCAAGACCATCATCAAATGCATCACTTTAAATCCTACAACTTTAATCCTGAGCACATTTTTCAGAAAATGTATCGTTTCGGAAATAATTAGCCGTAGTTGTTCCCACCCCCAGGAATTGAGGGGTGATTTCTATCCTTAAAATGCGTTTATAGCCGAAACAAAAAAACACGTATTCAATATTTTTCCGTGTTTAATAAGTATGTTAAGTTTCATTCGAATCAGCGAGTGGCAGTTGGGTAGTGTTACTTGTTAGTGTCTGCAAGGATGTCTACCTGGGAGACGCATTAGTGTCAAATCAAAATGGCAGAGCATACCTACACGCGATCAATTCCAGCGACACCGACAAAGAGTTGATCGTACCAACAGTCGAGCTACAAGAGATAGAAACCGCGTCGGACGACCTGCTCGTTAAAGGCGAGCATACAGTAACCAGCGGAGTGCTGACGGACTCTGCTGAACCAACCTCGGAAAAACATGACCGACTTCAGGCCATCCGAGATTCACTTCGCCTAGAACACTTGAACCGAGAGGAAGCTAATCACGTGTCGCAATTAATCCAAAATCATGATAGCTTATTCAGATTACCGACCGATAAGCTGGAACATACCTCTGTTATATCACATAAAATTCTCACAACCGACGAACATCTTATCAACACCAAACAATATCGTTTCCCGCCAATCCATAAAGAAGAAATAAATAAACAAATCACAGAACTCCTAAATAATGATGTTATCAAACCATCTGATTCTCCTTATAACTCTCCTCTCTGGATAGTCCCCAAAAAGCCTGACTCTAAAGGCAACAAGAGATGGCGTATGGTAATAGATTATCGCGCATTAAATGAAAAAACCATAGGTGACGCGTACCCTCTCCCAAACATCGCCGAAATACTAGATCAATTAGGCAGCGCGAAATATTTCAGCGTTTTCGATCTCGCATCAGGGTTCCATCAGATACCGATGGATAAAAAGCACGCAAAGAAAACCGCGTTCTCTACCCCCCATGGGCATTATGAATTTAACCGCATGCCCTTCGGTTTGAAAAACGCATCCGCAACGTTCCAGCGACTCATGGACCAAGTTCTATCAGGCTTACAAGGAACCGAGCTCTTCGTCTACCTCGACGACATCGTATTGTACGCTAGCTCCTTGCGCGAGCACGAACTAAAATTCAATAAACTAGCAGAAAGATTAAAAAGAGCTAATCTAAGGCTACAGCCCGACAAATGCGAATTCCTGAGAAAAGAAGTCGGGTATTTGGGCCACATTATCAGCGATAAAAGAGTGAAACCGAATCCCGAGAAAATCCGCGCAGTCAGGGATTTCCCCAGACCGAAACACGCAAAGAACATTAAACAATTCTTAGGCCTCGCGGGTTATTATCGCCGATTCATTCCGAATTTTTCCAAATTAGCGTTCCCCCTTACGGAACTACTGAAAAAAGATAGAGAATTCAAATGGAATCCAGAACAAGAACAAGCGTTTGTGACTCTCCGCGACTCTCTGTGCACGCAACCTATCCTACAATATCCCGATTTTACCAAACCCTTCGTTCTCACAACTGACGCCTCGGGATACGCCATAGGCGGGATACTAAGTCAAGGAACCGTTGGGAAAGACCTACCTATAGCCTACGCGTCACGCTTGCTTAATAATGCAGAGAAGAATTATTCTACAATAGAAAAAGAACTTCTCGCTATCATATACTGCGTAAACTTCCGCCCGTACCTGTATGGACGAAAGTTCGCGTTGCCCACGTAGAAACTGCCGATAGTGAAAAAACGGCCCAGTATTGGTTCAATACGGGCGGCCGAGCGTTGGCAGACAATGTTGTGCCGTTATTGGTTAATTGTCGAGTATATAACGTCCCATTTTAAACACCAGATTTGGACCAATGCAAGGCATACAATTGGCGCAGTAATGTGCCAGTAGTGATAATTGCAATAATCAATATATTCAACAAAAATTACTAAAAATGCTTTCTGATATAACCGCACTATCTTGAAATCACATATGCTTTAATTGTTCTTATACAAATGTTATTTTTGATGTATCTAAATGTTATTTTTTTCAATGTGGAGTGTGAGAAACTTAACATTTGAGATTTTAAGACGTATCTTTTTAGTTAAAAATAAATAAAATCAATTAAAAATGTTTTATTGTTTTATAATATTAAAGAATGCATTTAATATATATATATATATATATATATATATATATACTATATATATAATATTGCATTGTTTTTATAGAAAGATTATATGTCCTTATTAGCCCAAGGAAGTAAAGATACATCGGATGCTATCAAACGAATTTTATCTCGCATAATCTCGAAACCAGTCCAAATGAAATATAGTGCTTGCGGTCGAGAACAATATCGAAAAAAAAAGAAAGAAAGTTTTAAGGAAACTACAACGTATGAAATTATGAAAGGTATGAAAATATTATGTATATGAATGTGTATATAGAAATCTTATATTATTTATTTTATTATTTTACAGATACGTTACTACAACTACATCCAAATAGTGATTCGAAAGAAATTTTAGCAAAAACGGGTTGTTGGTTATCTGGAGCTCCTGACAGAGACGGAGGGAAGAAACAATGAGAACAAAGAGCAGAGAGAAATGAAAGGAGAGAGGAAAATAATTAAAAAAGTGTTTTTCTTAAAGTTTAATATAAACTGTCATAGATATTTCGTTCATGATTATTTAACAGTTGACGAAAAAGAAGTATATAATACATGGTCTATGATTCTGGTGCGGATTGTACGGAATTGATTCATTTTTATTTATTTCTCACTATTTATAATTATATTTAATTGCAGCTCTCTTATTTTAATACAATTTATTTGCTTTTTTTCCGTTTAATACAATTTTCTTTTGTGAATTAAAAGCCATCATCATAATATAAATGTAAAACGTACTTTTTTCATATGAAACAAATTGTTTTTATAAGATATTTGTTTATTTTATCATATATTTTACAAACATTTGTTAGATTGTTTTTGTTTTTAAAATAGAATTTAATATTTACAGAGATGTAATAAAGACTTAATATGTTTATAAAAAAGTAATAAAGAAAAGTTTAATGAATATAAATGTATATGTATAAATGTATATCTAATCATTTGTATTATAATTTACAATTAGTATGACTGAATTCGAAAATATTTCTGCCAATGAAATTTGTGTTGGCCAATATTAGCTTGTAGGTCTGTTCTTTTTAACTGGATAGCTGCATTAGTTCAGAGTTTATCTTTTTTCTTTCAATGTGGAGTAAAAAAGATAAACTGAACTAGTACAGCCATTCAGCTAAAAAGAACAGGCCTAAAAGCTAATATTGACCAACGCAAATTCCACTGGCAGAACTGGCAAAAGTATTTCCGTATTACTGTGCGGATTATGTACCTTTATTGGACCAGTACGTCTCCATGCATTCTTGCCTATGTTGTGCCAGCAGCGGCAATTCTATAATCATGGCATAATGTTACACTCCTGTACTTGACTTGTATTGGTCCAATGTTGGTATCTACCGGCAGCCAGTATTGGCACAACTGGCAGCGGTATTCGCCCAATGTTGGTCCGTTTATAAATTTCTACGTGGGTGGTAACGGATCACAAGCCACTCGTGTGGCTGCACTCTGTGCAAGACCCCACTTTCTGGCTTGTCCGCTGGCGCCTAAAATTGGCCGAGTACGAGTACGAGGTAATGTATAAGGGGGGAAAGACCAACGTAAACGCGGACGCACTTTCGCGGAACCCCATTCCTATACCCGCCAAAAAGGATTCCCAAATCCTAGTCCTTGAAAACGAACCTTTATCATCTGATTCAGATGAATCTCTATTTTCCACAGTGCCAAAACCAGGCACTAACGAGGGCGACACATCGATCAACGCGGTGAAAACGCTCTCAACCGTACCTTGCGACCAGTTAAATGAAGCTGAAGAATACGCGAATAGCGAAAGCGAATTCAGCACCAATAATGACACAGAATATGAAAATAGCTCTGAGTCCGATGACGACGAACGATTGCTCGAAAACCCGAATGAACCCGCTACTATACAGAATCCAGCGGGACCTAACATAATAACGATCCCCGACAATTTCACCACGCGACGCGATAATCTTGTTATTTTCACTACGCAACAGGGCATCCCGATCGACCAAGGGGCTCGCATGCTCGCAGAAACGAACTCGCTACCGTTAATTAGAAATGCGACATTGGGCAGAGCCCGCGTCGACCGGAATGGGCCGCGACGAATCATATCCTTAATTGTCAAAGATAGAGTGTCAGGAATTACGGAAAAGGAGATTATTAAAGAAACAATCCACTCCTTGCTAGACATCGTCACCGACCTACAATCAATCTCTGTTGCCAGAGGCAACGTTGATAATGTATCCTGGAAAACAGTATACATGCAAATTATTCGAATTCTAAGCGAAACTAGAATCAAAATCTTCATTTGTAAAAATGACATTATAATACCAGCGGAAGGAAACAGACAGCAAATTCTCTCGGAGAACCATTGCTCTGCCGTAGGCGGACACAAGGGTGTTACGAAGACGTATAACCGCATAAAAAAGAGATATTATTGGCCAGGAATAAAAGCAAGCGTCCAATCATATATAAAAAATTGTCGCGCTTGTCAATTGAAAAAATTATTGAGAACAAAAACTCGACAACCTATGGTTCCTCACCGACACCCCTGACTCCGCCTTCGACAAAATCTCCATGGATATCATGGGCCCCTTACCAACGACACAATCAAATAATTCTTATATACTCACCATACAGGACCTTCTAACTAAATACTCGCTCGCGATACCGCTCCAACGCGCCGGAGCCATAGAAGTAGCCGACGCGCTCACTAACGATTTCATATACTTTCGGAGCTCCCAAAGCGATCCTGATTGGACCAAGGATTGCACTTTTTAAATAGTCTTATGCGAAATGTCGCACGTAAATTTAAGATTAAGCATTATAAAACTACAGCGTATAGACCACAGGCCAACGGCTCGGTCGAAAGATCGCACCAAGTCCTATGGGAATACCTGAAACAATTCGTAGATAAAAATAGCGAATGGGACAAGTGTTTGAAACTTGCATCCCTCTCTTACAACACTAGCGTCCACGAAGGCACTTTGTATACTCCACACGAACTTGTGTTCGGTAAAACTGCCCGAACTCTCACGAGCGACCCTGCCACCGCAGACATAACCAATGAAAGTTATGCCGAATATCTTACAACACTTTTTAATAATATTAAGGACGCACAAACCTTCGCACGCGAAAATCTAACACGCGCCAAAGAGAAATCCAAAAAATATTATGACCGTAAAACTAGGGCGTGTAAATTTAAAGTAGGCGATAGCGTGTACCTCCTTAGAAAACCTTCCAAAGGGAAATTAGGGGACCAATACGTAGGTCCATATAGAATCTTAAAAGTCCGTAAGAATCACAATGTAAAACTAGCCATTAGTGCCACTAGAACCCGTGTAGTACATGTAGATAAACTCAAGCGCTCACCGCATTGCGCCCCGACCACAGAAGATCTCCCCACCCCGGAACTACTATATCAACGGAAGTCGGATGGAGGACCGACCATAACTGAATCGAACGCACTAGCATGAGCGTCGCCACAAACATCATGGACACCTGGGTCTGCATCACCGCCTTGATCCTGTCGTTACCTGCCGCATTGCATTGTCTTGTCGGATACGACTGCGGAGGACAAGGACTGAATATCACCTCTCTGTCGCTCTTGGACATAGGCAAGTGTGCCGTTGATGATATAGAACCTAAAAAAGAGACTACCTATGTACAGCTACTACAGCTATCAACCTACGACCATACGCATGTGATGCAATGTAAAGTCGAAGTCGACCGCACTATATACTACTGCGGGATGCATTCGTACATTTCTATAATCCGGGGAGGACGTCGTCAATATACGATAGAACTCAACGAGCCCATCTGTAGAAAACTGCAGGACACTGGAACCATCGATATCGGGACAGGTCGAAGAAGCATTCTTCAATCCTTCAAAAGAAACAGTACGGACGTGCGAAGTGTCACCCTCGCGGGCACCACCGGAATGGATGGAAGCTGCACTGGAACCCAGTACTCAGACGCCTACGGGACCTGGAAAGACGCGGTCGTCCAAGCCATCGTAAGAGTAACCCTGCGGAACTTCGAAGCGATCATTGATCGAAACGCAAATCAATTAATTCTGCCATCTGGAGTACATTGTAAGGCACCCGCAGGAGAGTGCATAGACCAGGATGGTTCAGAGACATACTGGACCATCACGCCCAGAGATAGCTGCCACTTCGACCAATATGACGTGCTCTACGAAGGCCCGGCTGACGAACTCACAGCGCAAACGAGTGTCGACACGCCGACAGTATACACAGTGACAACAAAAGAGACGACTTTCGCTCTTACTAAAACCACGGAAACAACATTGTGCGGCTATAAACTTATGTCGACGGAACACCCGAAGCTATTCGTGTTAGAAACAAAGAAAGGGAGAACGTTCAAAATACGTACCCGAATATCCGTCAACAATTTAGACATATTCGCGTATGTAAATTCGAAATTCATATATGTGGAAAAGCATATTAAAACGCAGTTAACACAATTATATCGAGATATAATGGAACAAAAGTGCGCGCTTGAAAAGGAGATATTGCAAACGCGCTCTCACTAGCCAGTTTCGCCCCCGACGAAATGGCTCATCGAATAATGAAGGAACCTGGCTACACCGCAGTTATAGCAGGAGAAGCCTTGCACCTGGTCAAATGCCTGGCCGTGGAATGCTGAGTGCGACCAACAGACAACTGTTACAACGAAATTCCGGTGAGCTACAAAAATCAATCACTCTTTATGCTACCGAGAACTAGAATACTCACCAAAAAGGGAACGCCAAGGGACTGCAATGAATTCCAGCCAGTAATGTATAATATACAAGGCAGCTGGTATCGCCTGATGCCACGACCGCAGGAAGCAGCAGCTCCTTCGATTATCCAGCCGCTCACAAAACCTACCTGGAAATACCTGAGCCCCTCCTCTCTCGCCACTAGCGGCATCTATACCAATGAGGACCTGGATAGACTCCGAGACCATATCATGTTCCCCATGGAAAAACCGTCGATGTTAAATACGATAGCAAGAGGCGCTATGGGAAGAGAAATACCGGCAGGAAGCATATCTATGCTAAACCTACTGGACGAAAAATCGTTGGATCAAATAGCGGAAAATGCAGGGCAAAGACTATGGAAAGGATTTATTACGTTCGGGTCAGCCAGCGCCGGAGTAATTGGAATCTTTATCATAATCCGACTAATAAAACTAGTCGTAGACACCATCATCCATGGCTACGCTCTACATTCGATATATGGATGGAGCCTATACCTTTTAGGAGCAGTCTGGACCTCGGTGACGAACCTGCTCTTGCATATAGGAACGCCAAACCAACGGATGGACAACGGAAATCAACGCCCTCCTAAAAGCCCTCCTACGATCGAAAATCTATCCCCCGAAACCTGCTCAACCACGGAGGAACATTACCCCCCTTGACCCAAAAAATCCGTAAAAGTGAAGTGAAAAAGGACTGTAGAGAATTGCGTAAACTACTAGACGATAATGTATAGTATAAACCTAGATAATGTATTTAGAAATAATATTATGAATAGTATTTTTTTTACCAATCTATTTAGAAGTAAAACTGCGAGTGAAAATCTTAACTTAATATCTCTTTTGTAACTTCTTTTAGAAATAAGTCGAGCGTGAAAATTAATCTAAGTGATTGCATGCTAGAATTAAGCGCAAAATGTTGGGTCATGGCCCAACATTTTTATTTAAAGGGGGAGGTGTTATATCCCGCGCCTAAATTTTCCGAGAATTTTACAGCTTTTCTTCGTAAAAACGACTAAGTTCCTTTCCAGCGCATTTGAAATGCGCGCCAAGGCGCGCCATGGCATCGAACCTCACCCAGCGGCCGAGCGCGGCACTGTAGTAGAGTAAGCTTCCGCCGAGCGCCAGAGACGGCGCTCAGCTCGGACCCCTCTCTCTCGGAGCTCCCCACTCTCGACCGCCGCAGCGGCCGAGCCGCCGAAATCAAGGGACCTCAGAGCGGGCCCAGTCTCAGTCAGTTGATCTCGCAACTCCGAACCTTCAAGATCTAGCTCTTAAGCTGAACTCTGTTTCTAATTCTAGTTCCAATTCTAATTCTAAATCTTAACTTTAACTTCTAACTCTAAGATTTTGTACCAGTCTCAAGTGTGTGTGAAATATACATATATATATATATTATTTAACGTCGTGATTACTAAACGCACCCTACCTTACGCGAGTTATAACTTTCTTACCGAGCACGTGCCTTGTTTCTTATTTTACATTTGTGACTTTAAACAATTGTAACGTTGCAATCTCAGATATCTGTTTCGAGAGGACCACCGCTCACAGATATAGCTGAAGTTTTCTCGATAGTGAGGACCACCGCACTCGAGTAACAACCGATGCAACCATTTGCGACGTGAACAATTGTAACGTTGCAATCTCGGATTTTTTTATATCTGTTCCGAGAGGATCACTGCTCACAGATATAGCTGAAGTTTTTCTCGATAGTGAGGACCACCGCACTCGAGTAATAACCGATGCAACAAATTAATCCCGGAATGCTTAATTATTTAGAATATAATGCCTAAAACTCGCCGTGCTGGAAGGAAGAATCAAATACGCCGATTACGTCGAAATTACGAACGCACCGCGGATCGTTACTCTCACATCGTCGATAAAAATTATAGTGATTCAGAATACGAATTTTTATTCGCGAACACTTCAAAAGTGACGTGCAAAATCGAGTGGGCGGAGCAGCTCATCCCTATCGACGCCGACGTCACGCCATATCGACCAGCCTCCACCCTTCCGGGAGATCCACGAGGTGCATCACGCAGCCCGATCAACCACGGCAGTGAATCACGCGCTGATTAATTCTAGAAGAAATATCTCAAGAGTAAGTAAAAGCAGATCCTGAAAAATCCTGTCCGTGCAAGTTCGCCTAGCCCTTTGTTCTTTTGAGTATAAGGCTCCACTTTTTATGACTATAACCGACCCTCAGGCGCCTTGCCGCATTCCTACGCGTCTCGAAAATCCTTCGAATTAAATCGCCAACAACGTCTCGCGAATTATACGCGATTGCGAGGAATTAAATTAATAATAATTAATCTAAACAATTATAAACAATCACTGGAGTCCCCTCCTCATCGAATTTAATTGATTCGCGCCCGATTTCCGCCCCGAAATCAAAATTTTCAATCTAAGGCTTCGGGATTTAATCCGATGACCTACTGACGCACTTTCCAAACTGGGATTTAATCCGACGACCTAGTAACCCACTTTCCAAACTGGGATTTAATCCGACGACCCAGTGACCCATATTAATTGACCCAATTACCTAGTGACCCACTTTCCAAACTGAGATTTAATCTGACGACCCAGTGACCTATATAAATTGACCCAGTTACCCAGTGACCTACTTTCCAACCTGGGATTTAATCCGACGTTCCAGTGACCCACTTTCTAACCCGGGATTTATCCCGACGCCGCAATAAAGGGACGCTACTCCCGATCGAATTTTCTTTAAAAACCAGAGTTCCCCAGTAAATTTTATACGTCGTACCACTGCTAATGCGTCCTCGCGGATTTCATGATCTCACCACCCCATCCCCTTCGATCCCCCTAGACCTATCCCAACGATTTTGCCAAAAGGCATGTGGGTTTGCCAACAATAGTACTAGAGCCGCACTTTGCATCTTTTGCTACTACCCTTTGCCCGCTGAAGAACGACTCCAGTACAACTACGTAATTAAACATAGACTCATTATTGGGGAAAGTATCGGATACGCGTGTTACTCTTGCGGCAGTAGATTAAGTAGCACCAGAATTAGCGACGAATGTTCGGAGTATTCCCAGCGGTATCTGGACTATTGGTTGCGGCCCGCTAACTTCGCTGTCAATCAAGACGGTAATATAGTGATCTCCATTGAACACCCCGAAGAAGATTCCACCGACACGGAGTCAGACGATTAAATCCGAGTGCTTCAGATCGCGCGTATCCCCGAGGAGAACCGCCTAGGTTTGCTAGATCTGAAAAAGCGATCGAGTCTCGTAGTGTCCGATTAGCCATTTAGATCCGCGACACCTCAGGACGTAATACTTTTTTTCAAGATAGCATGCGATGATGCGAAGTACTGAACTAAGTAGAAATGAATGCTTATAGTTCGGATAACGCACGCCTATGCGACGTACTAACGTGAATTAAACGCTTTTTTTCAAGATAGCATGCGATGATGTGAACTACTGAACTAACCGGAAATGAATGTTTTTAATCCGAATAACGCACGTCTATGCGACGTACTAACGTGAATTAAACGCTTTTTTTCAAGATAGCATGCGATGATGCAAACTACTGAACTAACCAGAAATGAATGCTTTTAATCCGAATAACGCACGCATATACTACGTACTAACGTGAATTAAACGCCTTTTTCAAGATAGCATGCGATGATGCGAAACCACTGAACTAAGTAGAAATGAATGTTTTTAATCCGAATAACGCACGTCTATGCGACGTACTAACGTGAATTAAACGCTTTTTTTTAAGATAGCATGCGATGATGCGAACTATTGAACTAACCAGAAATGAATGCTTTTAATCCGAATAACGCACGCCTATACTACGTACTAACGTGAATTAAACGCTTTTTTTCAAGATAGCATGTGATGATGTGAACTACTGAACTAACCGGAAATGAATGTTTTTAATCCGAATAACGCACGACTATGCGACGTACTAACGTGAATTAAACGCTTTTTTTCAAGATAGCGTGCGATGATGCGAACCACTGAACTAAGTAGAAATGAATGCTTTTAATTCGGATAACGCACGCCTATGCGACGTACTAACGTGAATTAAACGCTTTTTTTCAAGATAGCATGTGATGATGTGAAATACTGAACTAACCCGAAATGAATGTTTTTAATCCGAATAACGCACGTCTATGCGACGTACTAACGTGAATTAAACGCTTTTTTTCAAGATAGCATGCGATGATGCGAACTACTGAACTAACCAGAAATGAATGCTTTTAATCCGAATAACGCACGCCTATACTACGTACTAACGTGAATTAAACGCTTTTTTTTAAGATAGCATGTGATGATGTGAACTACTGAACTAACCGGAAATGAATGTTTTTAATCCGAATAACGCACGTCTATGCGACGTACTAACGTGAATTAAACGCTTTTTTTCAAGATAGCATGCGATGATGCGAACTACTGAACTAAGTAGAAATGAATGCTTTTAATTCGGATAACGCACGCCTATGCGACGTACTAACGTGAATAAACGCTTTTTTTCAAGATAGCATGCGATGATGCGAACTACTGAACTAAGTAAAAATGAATGCTATTAATTCGGATAATGCACGCCTACGCGACGTACTAACGTGAATTAAACGCTTTTTTTCAAGATAGCATGCGGTGATGCGAACTACTGAACTAACTAGAAATTAATGCTTTTAATCCGGATAACGCACGCCTATGCGACGTACTAACGTGAAATAAACGCTTTTTTTCAAGATAGCATGCGATGATGCGAACTACTGAAATAAGCAGAAATGAATGCTTTTAATCCGAATAACGCACGCCTATACGACGTACTAACGTGAATTAAACGCTTTTTTTCAAGATAGCGTGCGATGATGCGAACTACTGAATTAACTAGAAATGAATGCTTTTAATCCGAATAACGCACGCCTATACGACGTACTAACGTGAATTAAACGCTTTTTTTCAAGATAGCATGCGATGATGCGAACCACTGAACTAAGTAGAAATGAATGCTTTTAATTCGGATAACGCACGCCTATGCGATGTACTAACGTGAATTAAACGCTTTTTTTCAAGATAGCATGCGATGATGCGAACTACTGAACTAAGCAGAAATGAATGCTTTTAGTCTGAATAACGCATGCCTATACGACGTACCAACATGAATTAAACGCTTCTTTTCAAGATAGCATGCGATGATGCGAACTACTGAATTAACTAGAAATGAATGCTTTTAATCCGAATAACGCACGCCTATACGACGTACTAACGTGAATTAAACGCTTTTTTTTTCAAAATAGCATGCGATGATGCGAACTATTGAAGTAAGCAGAAATGAATGCTTTTAATCCGAATAACGCGCGCCTATGCGACGTACTAACGTGAATTAAACGCTTTTTTTCAAGATAGATTGCGATGATGCGAACTGCTGAACTAACTAGAAATTAATGCTTTTAATCCGGATAACGCACGCCTATGCGACGTACTAACGTGAATTAAACGCTTTTTTTCAAGATAGCATGCGATGATGCGAACTACTGAAGTAAGCAGAAATGAATGCTTTTAATCCGAATAACGCACGTCTATGCGACGTACTAACGTGAATTAAACGCTTTTTTTCAAGATAGCATGTGATGATGTGAAATACTGAACTAACCCGAAATGAATGTTTTTAATCCGAATAACGCACGTCTATGCGACGTACTAACGTGAATTAAACGCTTTTTTTCAAGATAGCATGCGATGATGCGAACTACTGAACTAACCAGAAATGAATGCTTTTAATCCGAATAACGCACGCCTATACTACGTACTAACGTGAATTAAACGCTTTTTTTTAAGATAGCATGTGATGATGTGAACTACTGAACTAACCGGAAATGAATGTTTTTAATCCGAATAACGCACGTCTATGCGACATAGTAACGTGAATTAAACGCTTTTTTTCAAGATAGCATGCGATGATGCGAACTACTGAACTAAGTAGAAATGAATGCTTTTAATTCGGATAACGCACGCCTATGCGACGTACTAACGTGAATAAACGCTTTTTTTCAAGATAGCATGCGATGATGCGAACTACTGAACTAAGTAAAAATGAATGCTTTTAATTCGGATAATGCACGCCAATGCGACCTACTAACGTGAATTAAACGCTTTTTTTCAAGATAGCATGCGATGATGCGAACTACTGAAGTAAGTAGAAATGAATGCTTTTAATCCGAATAACGCGCGCCTATGCGACGTACTAACGTGAATTAAACGCTTTTTTTCAAGATAGCATGCGGTGATGCGAACTACTGAACTAACTAGAAATTAATGCTTTTAATCCGGATAACGCACGCCTATGCGACGTACTAACGTGAAATAAACGCTTTTTTTCAAGATAGCATGCGATGATGCGAACTACTGAAATAAGCAGAAATGAATGCTTTTAATCCGAATAACGCACGCCTATACGACGTACTAACGTGAATTAAACGCTTTTTTTCAAGATAGCGTGCGATGATGCGAACTACTGAATTAACTAGAAATGAATGCTTTTAATCCGAATAACGCACGCCTATACGACGTACTAACGTGAATTAAACGCTTTTTTTCAAGATAGCATGCGATGATGCGAACCACTGAACTAAGTAGAAATGAATGCTTTTAATTCGGATAACGCACGCCTATGCGATGTACTAACGTGAATTAAACGCTTTTTTTCAAGATAGCATGCGATGATGCGAACTACTGAACTAAGCAGAAATGAATGCTTTTAGTCTGAATAACGCATGCCTATACGACGTACCAACATGAATTAAACGCTTTTTTTCAAGATAGCATGCGATGATGCGAACTACTGAATTAACTAGAAATGAATGCTTTTAATCCGAATAACGCACGCCTATACGACGTACTAACGTGAATTAAACGCTTTTTTTTTCAAAATAGCATGCGATGATGCGAACTACTGTAGTAAGCAGAAATGAATGCTTTTAATCCGAATAACGCGCGCCTATGCGACGTACTAACGTGAATTAAACGCTTTTTTTCAAGATAGATTGCGATGATGCGAACTGCTGAACTAACTAGAAATTAATGCTTTTAATCCGGATAACGCACGCCTATGCGACGTACTAACGTGAATTAAACGCTTTTTTTCAAGATAGCATGCGATGATGCGAACTACTGAAGTAAGCAGAAATGAATGCTTTTAATTCGGATAACGCACGCCTATGGCCCGTTTCTACCAATTTTAGTTAACTCACAGTTTAACGAAACTTCGATTAAAATTAAGCCTTAGTTTAATACAGATTGGTTTCTACAAACATTACATTGAATACGTTTAACTAAACTTATACCTTATATGACATAACTTCGAACATTTGTAGAAATAGGACACTGATTTGTTCAATATTGGCTCTAATAGAATTAGTGGGAAATCAAAAATCTTATGTTGTATATCAATTTTATTATATAATAAATATCACATATAAATACATATAATATAAGCGAAATTTATTAATAAACTAAAGAACTGAAATAGGCTATATATATATATATATACACAGATTTTATACATGTATATATATATATATATATATATATGTGCAAAAATTTATTACATATATTTTCCTATTAAAATTGTAACGTGTAGACCCTTGGTGTAGACCTAAGTTTTAGATGTTACAAATTATAAAATGGAAAATAAACAATTACGAAAACGCGCTGTGAACTTCACACAAGCAGAAAAAATGATTTTAATCGATTTAATATTAAAACATAAGCATATAATAGAAAATAAAAGATCTGATAACGTAACCATAGAAGATAAAGAAAAAAGTTGGAAAATAATAGAAAATACATTTAATAGTATTTCTTCGACAGAATTTCGAAGTTCAGAAGTTTTAAAAAGTTGTTGGGACAATTTAAAAAAGAAAACCAGAAAATTTTTTGCAGATGAAAAAATGAAATTATATAAAACAGGTAAATTTTTTCTCTTTATATTTTTATAGAGCATTATTTTTAAACATCATATCTGCTGTAATATTGTATTAGACATTCTATAATAATTTTAATATTTAATAATTTGGTATTTTTAATATTTGTATATGCATTTTTAATATCAGGTAGTGGATCTTGTGAATCTACATCAGATATAGTAATGGAACGCATAAGAGATATAATAAAACCTTCAGTCGATGGCTTAACAAATAATTTTGATAGTGATGCCATAGGTAAAATGTCTTTATATTATTTTATACAAATACATTATTTTTATTATATATTATTGTTATTACTTATATTATTTTTAACAGAATCAAGTGAAACTTCAACGTCAACTTTACGTAAAATGCCTATAATTACAAATATAATTACATATAAAACTCCTACACATAATACTAAATCATATAAAACAGTTATAAGTACAAGTCCTAAAGTTAAAACTACAAATTTGTGTGAAATGCCAAGAAATAGTATTACTGTAGATGAATGGCTTGATGAAGATAATATAATAAACGAAGATTTATGTGAGGATGATGTACAAACTGTAAGTATTCTAAATGTATGTTTTAGTTAAAATAGATTATTATTAGGTGTTAAACTTAATTCCTGCCGTTTTTTCCACCTAAAGTAATGTAAAAAACGGCAGGAATTAAGTTTAACACCTAATATATTAATTATGCGTATTTGTTTTGTAGTGTCTGAAAGTCAAAAACACCAATGAAACGATATACAATGAAAATCAATTAAGTAGTATAGAAGATTATACTATAAATAACAACAATTATGAAAATGAATTTAACGACAATCATGAAAATCAAACTATAAATGAAACTGAGATTGATGAAAATAGCAATGTAAGTTACAAAGAAATATATGTAATACAAATTTTTAATTTTTTTTATAATTTATTATAATTATTAAACACTTTATAGTTATTAAATTTAATTAGATATTTTTTATATTATTTAAATACTATATTATTAATATTATATGCTATTAGTAATGTTATATTTATATATATTATTATAGTTGGTAAATAATAATAGAAGACATTCATATACAAAGAAAAAAAACCAGTTAAGTAAATGTATGCAAGATTATATTAATAACGATAGTTATGAAAATGATTTTGATGAAAACCAAAATATGAATGAAATAGAGACTGATGAAAATAGCAGTGTAAGTTATAAAAAATGGGGATTGCCCGATAAAATACAAAAAATTAAAAAATTACAATTACAAGGGGAAAAGAATTTGCAGAATAGATCTGCAATAGAAATATTAAGAAAAAAAATAAGTAATCCACTTCAAATAAGAAATTTGAATAATGAATGTAATGAAGATTTTAATAAGCATCAAAATAATTCACGCAGGAAGAAGGAAAGTACAAAGTCACAGTTTAATACAAGACCGTCACAATTTAATATATTAATGGAATCAAAAACAGAACTGGCAAAATTTATGAAAGAAGACTTAACAGCAAAAAGTAAAATTGAAATGCAGATTTTAAATATGCAATTAAAAAAAGAAGAATTAGAAGTGCAATTATTAGAAAAAGAATTGTTGATAAAAGAGCAAATATTAGAAAGAGAGAGCAAAAAATCTATTTAATAATGAATATTTTAATTTAATTTTTTAAATTCTATTTAATTATTATTTAACAAGTCTTTCAATTTATAATTTATAGTTTGCATAAGCGTGCTATTAATGATTTAATAAATCTCCACAGATAATGGGTGTTTTTCATTTAGCGGATTTTAGCGACACAAATCGACACAAATATCATTCTATCTTTCTTCTACATTTTATGAAAATAAAGATCAAATAATGCTTGTGTCGACTTGTGTCGCTAAATGGAAAACACCCAATATATATTTTTTATTTTTATTAATAAAGGAGATAGATAACATTTTATTCAATGTTTACTTTGCTTTATGCATTTCATTTACATATTTTATGTTTAAATGTATATGATAAATACGTGATATGTATATGTTAAGATTTAATAGTTCCTTTATAGCATTGTAATTTTTTTTAATAAATATAGAATAGATTTTATAATATATTATAACAATAACATTGCAATAATATGATTTAATGAATCTCTACAGATAATATATCTTTGCTTTTAATAAAAAACATAATATATTTTATTTAATATTAATTTTGTTTTTCTATGTATTTTATTTACGTATATTATATTAGCTATAAATATATATATAGATATGTAATTTAATGGATCTCCTTAAAAATGTTTAATAAAGATATAATTAATTCTATAATCAATGTTTGTATAACAATTTGTTATGCCTAAATATATATGCTTAAATATTAAAAAAGTTCAGAAAAGCGAAATTTTTGCTATTAAAGTTAACGCATTTATTTAGTTTTAATTTTACTAGTTTTTCAATTTATAATTTATAATTTACATATGCATTTACATAATTTACATATTTCAAAGTTTGCGCAGGAGATATAATTTTATTATTAAATATAAAGATAAAAATGTATAAAAGATTATAAAATAAAATATTATATAAAAATATATATTTATATTTAAATCCAAGTATATAAATAAAATGTTGACAATATTTTCACATACATTCACATATATTTTTTAAATTAACTTAACAGATTTTATTTTTATATTCCATGTTCCTTTGTTATAACGGAAGGCTGAAAAAAATGTATACAATAACAATTAATTTGTAATTAAGTTATATTCTTAAATGTTAAAAAATTATAATTAATAATATATGATGTGTTCAATTAAGGAAAATTTATTAAATAAAGCTTGTCCATAAAATTATAGATAAAAACTTACTTGGCAAAGTAATTATGAATTAATTCTGTTCGAACTGCTACATCAGCAACTTCGTCATTATTATTTCTGTGATTTATGTTACATTCTGCTAACATTTGATCCCATGGTGCAGGTAAATTTAAATCTGGATCGTTATCTGGTACTGCTTCATTATTTCGTCTAGCAATGTTATGAAGCACTGCTGTTGCAATAATAATATTCATTATTCTGTGTTGATGATATCGCATTACAAGCGCTAGGATTGGAAATCTTCTTTTCCAAATGCCAAAAAGACGTTCTATTGTATTTCGAGTGCGAATATGTGCTTCGTTATAAAGATGTTCTGCAGCAGTTTGTGGTGCCAACAACGGAGTAACAAGATATCTTTTTAATGGGTATGCGGAATCTCCTAATAACAAACTATTGCCATACATTCCATTCTCAAAGTTTGCTCTCAAACGACTATTATTAAAAATAGTACTATCATGAACAGAACCTTGCCAACGAGCAACTATATCAATTATTTCTAAATTGCTGTTACATACTACTTGAATGTTGAAAGAAAAGTAACCTTTTCTATTGCGAAACAATTCAGCATTTTCTCCACCTGTAATAATAAAAAACTTCAATAGCAAAAAGATGTATACCTATACATTATAAAAAATAATAAAATATAATATTACAATAATAAAAATATACACAAAAAGTAATAACAATTTTTCATAAAATTAACTTACCAAATGATTGAACACGAATATGTGTGCAATCTATACAACCAATGACTCTAGGAAAACGTGCAATATTATAAAATTGTAGTTGAGCATTTCTTATCTCCTCTTCTGTAGTTGGTAAACGGATATAATGAGGCCGTAATCTAGCAATAGCTGCACTAACTCTATGTACAATATAATGTGCCGAAGTTGTGCTCACTCCAGAAAAATCTCCAATTGTTATAAGAAATGATCCTGTAGCGTAAATACGAAGTGTAAGTAATAATTGTTCCATAGGAGAAGTTGCTCTGTTTCTAAAAAATAAAAATATATATTATTTGTATAAGTTTAATTTTATATAATTATGTAATTATAAAATTATTATTAGAAAATAATTATAAAGGACTTACTTATTAGTTACAAACTCTAATTCTTCTGTAATATTTTCCAGTATTAATAATACTGACTCTTTACTTAAACGAAATCGCATTTTAAATTCAATGTCGTCTAATTCTTCGAAAAAATTAATGTGCACTTTAAATTTTCTTTCTCTTCTGTTAATTTGTTCAAAAATTTCTTCATCATCAGAAGATGACAATACATCATAAAAATGTGCCATGTCCAACAAATAGGTTAAGTATATATCAAAGTAACATGTGACACTAGTTATATTTTTTAATCGTAGTTTAATTGTCCTTAATCGGCCAATTTTGGCCGTTTAAATTAAACTCGGTTTATGCAGTTTTAAACGTGTGCAAATGTTTGGTAGAAACCAATTTTTAAGTTAATCGGGCTTAATCCAATATCACTAGGGATCAATTTCTTAAACTACGTTGGCAGAAACGGACCTATGTGACGTACTAACGTGAATTAAACGCTTTTTTTCAAGATAGCATGTGATGATGTGAACTACTGAACTAACCGGAAATGAATGTTTTTAATCCGAATAACGCACGTCTATGCGACGTACTAACGTGAATTAAACGCTTTTTTTCAAGATAGCATGCGATGATGCGAACCACTGAAGTAGAAATGAATGCTTTTAATTCGGATAACGCACGCCTATGTGACGTACTAACGTGAATTAAACGCTTTTTTTCAAGATAGCATGTAATGATGTGAAATACTGAACTAACCGGAAATGAATGTTTTTAATCCGAATAACGCACGTCTATGCGACGTACTAACGTGAATTAAACGCTTTTTTTCAAGATAGCATGCGATGATGCGAACTACTGTATTAACTAGAAATGAATGCTTTTAATTCGAATAACGCACGCCTATACGACGTACTAACGTGAATTAAACGCTTTTTTTCAAGACAGCATGCGATGATGCGAACTACTGAACTAAGCAGAAATGAATGCTTTTAGTCCGAATAACGCACGCCTATGCGACGTATTAACGTGAATTAAACGCTTTTTTTCAAGATAGCATTCGATGATGCGAACTACTGAATTAACTAGAAATGAATGCTTTTAATCCGAATAACGCACGCCTATACGACGTACTAACGTGAATTAAACGCTTTTTTTCAAGATAGCATGCGATGATGCGAACTACTGAATTAACTAGAAATGAATGCTTTTAATCCGAATAACGCACGCCTATACGACGTATTAACGTGAATTAAACGCCTTTTTTTTCAAAATAGCATGCGATGATGCGAACTACTGAAGTAAACAGAAATGAATGCTTTTAATCCGAATAATGCCCGCCTATGCGACGTACTAACGTGAATTAAACACTTTTTTTCAAGATAGCATGCGATGATGCGAACTACTGAACTAAGTAGAAATGAATGCTTTCAATCCGAATAACGCACGCCTATACATCATACAAACTAGAATTAAGCAATTTTTTTCAAGATAGCATGCCATGATGCGAACTACTGAACTAACTGGATCAGTGCAAAAGTTCGTGCCCGATTCGTACATATGGCACTGTTGAAGTTGCCTAGCAACTCTGTTGTTGTTTACATATGCATAATATATATTATTGGAAAAATAACAGTCATAGGTGTCATTTGAGCATTAGAAATTGCTTGGTTTGGTTAAATTTAAGTCGTGAAAAAATCATTGAAGATGGACAAGGAAAAGTTGCATTTTCGACATGTGATGCTTTACGAGTTTCGGAAAGGAATAACTGTTGGCGCTGCGACAAAAAATATTCAGGAGGTTTATTTGAACCGTGCACCAGCACTTCGAACGGTGAAGAAGTGGTTTGCTAAATTTCGTCGTGGTGATTTTGACCTCGGAGACGAACCTCGTTCTGGGCGTCCTTCCGACATCGATGACGATGTTCTGCGCGCATTAATAGCAAACAACACACGCATTTCGACGGAAGAGATTGCTGAGGTCTTAAACATTGATCGATCAACCGTGTTTCGGCGTTTAAAGAAGATGGGACTCACTTTAAAACTCGACACTTGGATACCGCATTCGTTGTCCGAAAAAAACAAGTTGGACCGCATCTCCACAGCCGTTTCTTTGCTCGGACGATTGGAAAAAGAGATTTTTTTGGATCGTTTGGTGACTGGCGATGAAAAATGGGTGTTGTATATCAACGTCAAACGCAAGCGTACTTGGAAGGAAGCAAATAAACCGGCAGATTCAATTGCCAAAGCTGAGTTGCATCCAAAGAAGGTCTTGCTCTCTGTTTGGTGGGATTGCCAAAGTGTTATATATTTTGAGCTGCTTCCTGTTGGTCAAACGATTGATTCAATCAAGTACTGCCAACAACTAACCAAATTAGACGCAGCAATGAAAGAAAAACGCCCGAGCTTGGTTAATCGTAAAGGCGTTATTTTCCACCATGACAACGCCAGACCACACACATCGAAAATGACTCTGGACAAATTGAAACAATTAAAATGGGAAATCTTATTGCATCCACCATATTCTCCGGACATCGCACCCTCCGATTACCATTTGTTTCGGTCATTACAAAACGATTTAAATGGCAAGAATTTTGATTCTGTGGAGGCTATCAAAAATCACATCACCGCGTTCTTTGACGCAAAACCACGTGATTTTTTCAAACGTGGTATCCATACATTGGTTAAACGTTGGAAAATGATTGTCGAGAACGGTGGCGAATATATTATTGATTAATAAAGGCGGTTTTATAACAATAACAACTGTTTGATTTTTATTTACAAATCGGGCACGAACTTTTGCACTGATCCAGTTAGTTCGTAGAAATGAATGCTTTTAATCCGAATAACGCACGCCTATACGACGTACTAACGTGAATTAAACGCTTTTTTTCAAGATAGCATGCGATGATGCAATACCACCCGGCTACGCGTCGTAGGTACCGCCGATAACGGACTTTGAGAGGCGTGAGCCGCTCGGACGCCGTAGGTGCCGCCCGACTGCTCTATCGTAGATACCGCCCGGCCACGCGTCGTTGGTACCGCCGAGAACTGACAAGGTGCGTCACGATAGGCGCGGAGGCCTTAAAAGCCGCCCGAAATATCACTCGTAGGTACCGCCCGATAGCTCACTCGTAGGTACTGCCCGGCCACGCGTCGAAGATATCGGCGGGCTACGCTTCGTAGTTATCGCCGAAAACGGACTAGGTGCGTCGCGAGCCGGGGGATGCTGTAAGTGTCGCACGACCGACTCTCTCGTAGGTACCGCTCAACTACGCGTCGTAGGTATCGCCGAAAACGGACTTAGTGTGTTGCGAGCCGCGCGGAAGAAGTAGGTTCCATCCGACCGTTCTCTCCTAGGTACCGCTCGGCCACGTGTCGTAGGTACCGTCTAGCTACGCATCGTAGGTACCGCCGAGAACGGACTTGGTGCGCCGCGAGCAGCGCGGAGGCCGTAGGTGCCGCCCGACCGCTCTCTCATAGGTATCGCCCGGCTACGCGTCGTAGGTACCGCCGATAACGGACTTGATGCGTCGCAAGCCGCGAGGAGGCCGTAGGTGCCGACCGACCGCTCTCTCGTAGGTATCGACCGGCCACGCGTCGTAGGTACCGCCCGGCTACGCGTCGTAGGTACCGCCGAGAACGGACTTGTTGCGTCGCGAGCCGCGCGGAGGACGTAGTTGCCTCCGACCGCTCTCTCGTAGGTACCGCCCGGCCACGCGTCGTAGGTACCGCCCGGCTACGCGTCGTAGGTACCGCCGAGAACGGACTTGATGCGTCGCAAGCCGCGAGGAGGCCGTAGGTGCCGACCGACCGCTCTCTCGTAGGTATCGACCGGCCACGCGTCGTAGGTACCGCCCGGCTACGCGTCGTAGGTACCGCCGAGAACGGACTTGTTGCGTCGCGAGCCGCGCGGAGGACGTAGTTGCCTCCGACCGCTCTCTCGTAGGTACCGCCCGGCCACGCGTCGTAGGTACCGCCCGGCTACGCGTCGTAGGTACCGCCGAGAACGGACTTGTTGCGTCGCGAGCCGCGCGGAGGACGTAGTTGCCTCCGACCGCTCTCTCGTAGGTACCGCCCGGCCACGCGTCGTAGGTACCGCCCGGCTACGCGTCGTAGGTACCGCCCGGCTACGCGTCGTAGGTACCGCCTATAACGGACTTGGTGCGCCGCGAACAGCGCGGAGTCTGTAGATGCCGCCCGACCGCTGTCTCGTAGGTACCGCCCGGCTACGCGTCATAGATACTGTCGAGAACGGACTTGGTACGTCGCGAGCCGCGCGGAGGCCGTATGTGCCGCCCGACCGCTCTCTCGTAGGTATCGACCGGTTACGCGTCGTAGGTACCGCCCGGCTTGAGTTTTACGCCTTACAACCTTATGCTACGGCCATGCAGACGAACCTTTAATCCCGATTTTCAACAGATAATTTAAGCCCTAGGCCTTAAGAAATTGTCCAATCACAGCCGAGCATTGTCTTCATAAGCCGCGTTACGAAATTATTATCAGTATACAGCAAATTCTATAGTATACGTTGCGTATATTATATATTTTCAGAGTTGATAGTAAACTGGCAGCAATTTCGGAACAGGGCCATACTTGACTGTGATTTGTCAATTTCTTGAGTCTTACGCCTTACAACCTTATGCTACGGCCATTGTAGACGACTCTTGAAGCGTCTTCTACACTGAAATTTTAAGGAGACTTAAGGCGTAAGACTTAAGAAATTGACCAATCACAATCGAATATTCTCTTAATACTTGTCTGTAATTGGTCAATTTCTTAAATCTTACGCTTTAAGTCTCCTTAAAATTTCATTGCAGACGACGCTTAATGTATTGTCTATAATAAGATTTTAAGGCGAAAGTTTTAAGATATTTACCAATCACGGTCTAGTATTAGAAGAATATTCGATTGTGAATGGTCAATTTCTTAAGTCATACGCCTTAAAATCTCATTGTACAAGACGCTTAACACGTCATCTACAATGGCAGTAGGATTAACGGATTAAAGCAGTACCTTAAAGGGATGCCGGACCTTCTTTTTGTACCGACAAAATTTTGTGCACGCTATACTCTTTATTAGTTGCACAGAATAATAAATGCTTTTCCACAATTAAATTACACATAGCAACAAAGATGAGAGTGAACCATTTTTTGTTCAAAATGAAAAAAAATAGAAAATTACAGTTTTCTTATCGGCTTCTGACATCAACTCGTAACATTATTAACTGAATATAAAAGTTTTGCTGTTTGTACGTACAAAATAAGAGCACCTCTCACCTCAGAATTTCCTGAAGGAATATACATGAGCAGTCAGAAATGCGTTTAGAAGCGTAGTAAAAATAATTAGTGTGCACAAAAATTTCGTGCATATGTGTGTGTGCGAAATTGAGGCATGTGAGTAAAACAGTCCTGTAAATTAGTTGCTTGCTTGCGCGACAGACAGTGCTATAATCGGTTTGTGTGACAAGGAGAATCAATCTCGTACCATCCTTCTCTTTCATCTTGCGTGTAATAGGATACGTTAGTATACATGTACGCGCCCACTAAAGCATTAAATTCTTTTCTTTCTCAAATTCCGCGTAGTAGATACTTGTTGTCACACAATGATGTAACAAGCTGCGAGAAAACAGCGTTACAACGTGATACGTAAAAAAAATATTCTGTGTAAGTTATACATATATACATATACATATATATGTGTGTGTGTGTGTGTGTGTGTGTGTGTGTGTGTGTCGGTGTGAATGTGTGGGTGGGTGTGAGTATGTGTATGTATAAACGCATATATGTACAAAAGTGATGCGAAAATTTCGTGAAGAAGCAAGAAGGTAATAAGAAAATAAAAAGAGCGAACAAAAAATAGCATGAACAACGAGGACTCGAACTCCAAAATCGAATCTTCCTTTCACACTATTATTTTCCTCTCGCTCGCATCTATTACTGTCTCGCTCGCTCTTATTATTGACTCGCTCGCATCTATTATTGTCTCGCTCGCTCTTATAATTGTCTCGCTCGCATCAATTACTGTCTCGTTCACTCTTGATTCTTGGGTCTGCTTATTTTTTCAAGCTGTCTATCATGATTGTCAAGTGTGACGGAGAAAGCAAGACGATGAATAGAGAGCGAGATGACCTATCATCAAAGAGTTCCGAAGGCTCTTACGATTGGTTTCTTCGCTTCCTCTATCCATTTGCAATTCACGAAGATGTAAACATCTTATAAAATAAAAATTAAAACTTTTATTTTTAATTTCATCAGTTTGAAAATAATTTCAATGAATTAATGAGATTTTTGCGATTAAAATGATATCAAACACGGCGTAAATCGGGTAATTTTTAATTAGTCTGATAATACAAGTTTTATAATTATATATTTAATTAAATTTATGCTACTTATCGTGTTTGATCTTATTTTAATCGTAACATTCTCATTATTCTATTAAAATTACTTTTAAATGAATAAAAAATGCATTTTCTGACATGAGACTTTATTTATAATATTCACGAATATATGTCAGAAAATAAAATGCATTTTTTATTCATTTGAATGTAATTTTAATAGAATGATGAGAATGTTACGATTAAAATAAGATCAAACACGATATAAGTGACATAAATTTCGTTAAATATATTATATAATTATAAAAAACTTGTATTATCAGACTAATTAAAAATTACCCGATTTACGCCGTGTTTGATATCATTTTAATCGCAAAAATCTCATGAAATCATTGAAATTATTTTCAAACTAATGGAATTAAAAATAAAAGTTTCAATTTTTATTTTATAAGATGTTTACATTTTCATGAATTGCAAATGAATAGAGGAAGCGAAGAAATCGATTGTAAAAGACTTCGGAACTCTTTGATGTGATAGGTCATCTCGCTCGCTCTCTACTCATAGTCTTGTTTTCTCTGTCACACTTGACAATCGTGATAGACAGCTCGAAAAGATAAGCGGATCCAAGAATCGAGAGCGAGCGAGACAGTAATAGATGCGAGCGAGACAATAATAGGAGCAAGCGAGACAATAATAGATGCGAGCGAGACAATAATAAGAGCGAGGGAGACAATAATAGATACGAGCGAGAGAAAAATAATAGTGTGAAAGAAAGATCCGATTCTCGAGCTCGAATCTTCGTTTCTCGTGCTATTTCTATCTCATTCGCTCTTATTGTTATTTCACTCGTTTTTATTACCTCGCTTTCTCATGTAATTCTTGCATCACTTTTATACATACATACGTCCATACATACACCCACACTCACACCACCCATCCACACATACACACAATACAACACACACACACACACACATATATGTATATATATGCGTAGATTATATATTTTACCAGATTTTACCGGTTTACATGTGCGCTCTAGTTATTAATTAAAAAATACTTTTTAAAAAATATTTATCCCAGAGGCGATTCATTCGTGAACTGGTAGTTTTTAGAAATATTTTATATCAGATGCGGTTTGCATGTGCGCTTTGGTTATTCAAATATTTATTTCAGAGGCGATCTATTCGTGAGCTGATAATTAAAAAAAAATCCAGAGGCGATCTAATTCATGATTGTTTTTAGAAATATTTCATACCAGATGCGGTTTGCATGTGCGATCTGATTATTAAAATATTTATTTCAGAGGCGACCTATTCGTGAGCTGATAATTAAAAAAAATCCAGAGGCGATCTAATTCGTGTGCTGGTTGTTTTTAGAAATATTTCATACCAGATGCGGTTTGCATGTGCGCTCTGGTTATTAAAATATTTATTTCAGAGGCGATCTATTCGTGAGCTGATAATTTAAAAAATCCAGAGGCGATCTAATTCGTGTGCTGGTTGTTTTTAGAAATATTTCATACCAGATGCGGTTTGCATGTGCGCTCTGGTTATTAAAATATTTATTTCAGAGGCGATCTATTTGTGACCTGATTATTTAAAAAATCCAGAGGCGATCTAATTCGTGTGCTGATTTAAGAAAAACCCAGAGATGATTTAATTCTGATGCTGGCTATTCGAAAAGTATTCCAGAGACGATTTAATTCGTGTGCTGGTTATTTAAAAAAAATCTAGAGTCGATTTAATTTGTATGTCGATCATTCAAAAAAAATTCGAGAAGCGATCTTAATTTGTGTGCTGGTTACTGTTCAAAAATGGTTTATCAGTTACGATTTGCATGTCCATTCTGGAAGCCAAACAAACATTTAAACAAAATTTAATTCAGAGATTATAAAGACACTGCTTCAACTAAAAAGCATATTTGATAAGAATAAAAATCCAGATAAAATAAATCATTGAATTGATTTTTACATGTTATAAGAGGATTCTTATTTTGAAAATGTGCTATATATTGCGATAATTTTTATGTAATTGTAGCATGTCATATAGCGACAAAAGCTAACAAATTATTGGAGCAAATTACACTGATCGCTGACGACTTTTTTTGATAACACTAAGCTTCGAATGTATGATAGCCTACCCGGCTGTGTGGTGTCTATTGGTGACTAAAAAGAATTACTTTCATTGCCGTTGCCTACAAATAATATAATATTTGAAAAGCTTCAACTTGATAGCATATGCTGTGGCTTTCCTTACACTACTATAAACTATAGCCTTAGAAGGAAATCCTTGTAAGGAAAAATATTTCAATAATGTGAAATGTACAAAGCAACATTTTTTTTTAAATTACAGCAGAAAGTAAATTGCCTTTTCTAAAATGTTAAATTATTCATATATTTTACATTTGACATATATCTTACATTTATCATATCTGATCAAGATATTCCAATGAATATCGTTAGAAAAAGACGCCTCAGTACAAATCTCATTTGCATATATCAGAAAGGCGAAAAAAATATATTATGGTTGCGTCTGCAAATGGACGATGAAATCTATTATATTATAGATATAAATCTATTATTTCGATGCTTTTGAGACAAAGAATGTATTATGAAAATATTTATATTATTTATAAATTTTACGACATTACATCAATTTGCATAAAACATTTTATATTGTTAGCTTTTGATTATATCGATTTAACAAACGTTGTGCATAAATTTTAATTTGTAGAAAGTTATATGCAAATATCTTTTTTATTGTATATACAGAATGTCGCAGAGTACTATACATATATAAGCGCTTGTAAAGAGCGCAGTAAATTGAAGAAACAAATTCCAGCATTTTACAATTTTCGCAATAATAGAAAGAAATAGAATAAATTAATTAATTATATAATAATATTAAATAAAATCGATCGAATGTATATTTACATGTGTGTGTGTGAGAGAGAGGGAGAGAGAGAGAGAGAGAAACGCTCGGCAGTTCGAGCTATTGCATGATTCAGTGTGTTAGGCATTTTGTCGGCGCGCGACAAGGGGAGGGACAGCGCGGCGCAGCGATGATGTTGTGACAAATGACAACGGCTTGTCTCGCTGTTCTTTTCCACATGCCGACGACATGTCTAATACGCTGGATCATGCAATACTCGAACGGCCGAACGTTTCTCTCTCTCTCTTTCCCTCTCTCTCTTTCTCACACAAACACACACAACACACACGTAGATACATATTCGTTCGATTTTATTTAATGTTATTATATAATTTATTTATTTTATAATGTCTCTTATTGCGAAAATCGTAAAATGAGACTTTTTGCTATGAGACTTTTTTCTTCAATTTACTGCGCTCCTCACAAGCACTTATATATGTATAGTACTCTGCAACACTTTGTATATACAATGAAAAGGATATTTGCATATAACTTTCTACAAATTACAATTTATGCACGACATTTGTTAAATCAATATAATCAAAAGCTAATAATATAAAATGTTTATGCAAATTGTTTGCTGTAATATCGTATTCGTAAAATTTATAAGTACATAATATTTATAAATATTTTCACAATATATTTTTATTATATATATAAAGAGACATAGCTAACCGAGAGCAATGATATTAGAATTATGTTTAAATATGTACTCAGTAAAGACAGATCTATGCTCTAAATTGCTTGTGCGAGACGATAGAGTGAAAATGTAACATATTTTTTGTTTCAATAAATACAATTAACACAATATAAAGAAAAGTTTTCATATTGCTCTTTCCAAAATATGCATGTCTTTTTATAAAATATGCATATCTTTTTAGACAAGATTGTCGGTAACATAACTATAAGTGTTGGTAATGTACCGACATTTTTAGTTATGTTAAAATGAGGGCGCCTACCCATCGGAGTTCGGCTGCGATTCCGGCATCCCCTTAAGTAATTGACCAATCACTTTGTAGCATTAAAAGAATACTCGACTGTGATTGGTCAATTTATTGAGTTACAACTTTAATTCATTAATTCTACTGCCATTGTAGACGATGCTTTAGGGTCGTCCACAGTGGTCGTAGATTAATGTTGTAAGGCGTAAAATTCAAGAAATTGACCAATCACAGTTAAATATTAAGAGAATACTCGACTGTGATTGGACAATTTCTTGAGTTTTACGCCTTACAACCTTATGCTACGGCCATGCAGACGAACCTTTAATCCCGATTTACAACAGATAATTTAAGCCCTAAGCCTTAAGAAATTGTCCAATCACAGCCGAGTATTGTTTTCATAAGCCGCGTTACGAAATTATTATCAGTATACTGCAAATTCTATAGTGCACGTTACGTATATTATATATTTTCAGTGTTGACAGTAAACTGGCAGCAATTTCGGAACACAGCCATACTTGACTGTGATTTGTCAATTTCTTGAGTCTTACGCCTTACAACCTTGTGCTACGGTCATTGTAGACGACTCTTGAAGCATCATCTACACTGAAATTTTAAGGAGAATTAAGGCGTAAGACTTAAGAAGTTGACAAATCACAATCGAATATTCTCTTAATACTTGACTGTAATTGGTTAATTTCTTAAATCTTACGCCTTAAGACTCCTTAAAATTTCATTGTAGACGACGCTTAATGTAGCGTCTATAATAAGATTTTAAGGCTTAACTCTTAAGAAGTTGACCAACCACAGTCTAGTATTAAGAGAATATTCGATTGTGATTGGTCAATTTCATAAGTCTTACGCCTTAAATCCCATTGTAGAAGACGCTTAACACGTCGTCTACGATGACAGTAGAATTAACGGATTAAAGCAGTAACATAAGGAATTGACCAATCATATTCAAGCATTAAAAGAATACTCGACTGTGATTGGTCAATTTATTGAGTTAAAGCTATTATTCATTAATTCTACTGCCATTGTAGACGATGCTTAAAGGTCATTCTACAATGGAGGTTTTAGCGCAGTAGCAGTAGGTCGTAGAGGACTTAGCAGTAGTTGTAGCGAAATGAACCAAATCCATTTCCTACGGCGTACGACGTACGTTTTACGACGAACGGGCATGCGCAGTCACAAAAGAATGCTGCGTCCGTGAAGTGTGTGGAGTTTGTGTATATTGTCATTAATGTTAATTATAATTATTTGCGATGTCGAACGAAGAAGGTGAAGCAACTTGTGTTGAATATTATTTTGTTGATGAAAATCCGTCGGACGTTGAGCTGTTGGATCAGCGTGAGTTAATTCAATTAGTAAAAAATAACCCGCCTCTGTTCGCCAAAACTGTAAAAGAATATTGTGGAAAAGGATACAACAAAGATTTAGCGTGGCAGAGAGTGGGATCTAGTCTCTCAAAGCCCCTGTCAGGTAAGCTGGGATAAATTATTTTATTATATCTTAACATATTTTAATATACTTTTCTGACATAATGAGGTTAGGTTAGGTTGCCCTGCCTGTCAGTTGATATTTATTGAATTCCAGGACCAGATGCTTCCAAGTTATTTTATAATATTCGCCAACGTTTTGGCAGAGAGAGGCGAAAAGTATTATCTTCGTTAAAAGGAAAATCAGGCCAAGGAGCGGTGGCACCATATGGTACCTTCATGGCCTTTGTATGAAGATTGCATGTTCTTAGCAGATCATATTGTTAGACGCAAGTATGTACTTTTTTCATGTGTATAGTACAGATATCGTTTGACAAAACTGGATAATATCATGTTTTGATACGTATTTCAGAACGTCAAGCAGCTATAGTAGTGCGTTACCAAATACTAAACAAGCTACAGCTATAAAGCCTACAAGTCTCAACTTTGAAACTCGGCCATTAACTTTTCACCAACTTTCACTTATGTTTGCTCGACCCTCTCCTTCACCCTCGCCACCTGTATTCAGGGCAACTCCATCACCACAAAAAACATCGGAGGTGCCATCACCAAATAGTGTGTGGAGCAGCGATAATGAATTGTTTCTTGGAGGTACAGACAATTTTTTCGTAATATGTCAATGTTATAAAATTAACATTAATTGATAAATGTAATTGCTTCTACAGATGCTGATACTGACAGTCAGAGCTCAGTTGGACAATTATCTGCAGCAATTGCAGATACAGCAGAGGTACAGCAAACTTCATCCTCCTCAGGTGTCAGCTCGGCATCTATTCGAAAAATTATAAAAGAAACTGGATCCAAAAGAAAACGCATTGTTCCTCTGCCTGATAATTTTGCAATAAAGAAGAAGAAGGATGAGGACGTCTTGGCACAGGCAATTTTAAGCCAAACAACTACTCTGTCCTCTATGGCAGCAAAACTCGGTGACAGTTTTTCAAATAGCAATAATCCTAGCAACAGTAATGTGGCTACTTCAAATAATTTTATTAATAGCAATCCAATGATGGGTGCTATTTCCTTTGCCTTACAATCTGTGCCCCTCGATAGGCACCTTGAGTGTATGATGGAGCTGTTACGTATAATAACTGAAAAGTATGTAAAAAAATAAGTAAGCACGGTTATCTTTTGATATTTAAATTAGATTAGAAAAAATCACTATTATTTTAAGTGTTATTAGAATATACATATATTTTATTTCAAAATCCTCTTTATTTTGTAACATAATTTTTTAACATATTGTTACAATTTTTAATAACGTCACATTTTATATTATCAAATAAAGTAAAATTCAATGTGAAATAAAATTTTGATGAATATTTATATTATTTTACATATAGGATCTTATATTACATTTAATACATATACATTAATCTTAATATCTATTCTCCAGATTGACCTTGCAATAGTATCCCTATAAGAAAAAAATAATAAATATTTTTGATAAAAAAAAATATATTAAAATAAATAACCTTTACTTCTTTGTTATATAAGTTGATTATTCCGGAAGGTTGATGACATCTCCTCTGAAAACGCGAATGTATTGCCAAGGCGCCTGTTCCTCTCCAGTCGATGATGTAAAATAATCCCGCAAATAATTTCGCATTCCTTTGGCAGTATCTCCAGCTCGATTAGCTCCAACGCGGCCCAATCTGGCGAAGTGTGAGGAGTAGTATTGTTTCCAGTCCCCATCTGTGATGGTTCCATTCTCTGCTTCAACATCAATAATATTTCTGGAGCAATATTCTCGATCATTCCAATTTTTTTCTTCTTCACCCATCATAATAAAATTATGAAGGCAGGGAAGAGCTCTGAAGAGATTTTCACAATTAGCAGGTGACATGCAGAGTGGTTTTTATAAGATCTTCCATCGTGCTGTTAAAATTCCAAAGATGTTCTCTATTACTCGCCGTGCTCGTGACAAACGGTAATTAAAAATTCTATTTTCGTCTGTCAATGTTTTTCTTGAGTACGGTCGCATTATATAATTCGTGAGTGGGAAAGCTTCATCTCCCACAAACATATAAGGGAAGGGTATCTCTTCTCCTGGAAGTGGACTGGGATCAGGCAAAGACACATTTCCAGATGACAAATCGTTTGCAAATTTAGTGTTGGCCCATACCCCACCATCACTTATGGAACCTAAAAAAAGAAAATATGATTAAAACTTTCCATTTAAAAATATTATTCTATAGCTAAAAAAAATATAATGAAGAATAACATTTACCAAATTGCCCAACATCCACCCATGTAAACTTGTACTTTGCATCACACGTTGCCATCATAACCATACTGAAAAATTGTTTATAATTATAATAATTCGAGCCTGAATTCACAGGTGCTTGAATCCTCATATGTCTGCCATCGATGGCTCCTACACAATTGGGAAACTGCCATGTCATAAAACCATCACTAATGGTCTTCCAGTCTTCTTTGCTGGGAGTTTTTAGAACAAGAGGCTGAAGTACATCCCAAATTGCTGTGCAAGTTTCGTGTATGATTTTATATACTGTTGATGTCCCAATTCTAAATTCAGCATGTTTCAATCTGGTTGTATCTCCTTGAGCCAAGTATCTGCAAAATTTGTCGCAGATGACATTAAATTAAATGCAAATTAAATACAAATTAAAACAAAAATAAACAAGATTAAGAACACTACAGAAAAACTCACAACAATGTAACAGAAACACGAAGGTCTGTTGGTAGTGGTGTCCGAATACTTCGTTTTTTAAGATGAGGATGAAGGAGTTCAACCAAGATATGAAACTGATTAGGCGACATCCGGAATAATCCAAAAAATTCTTCATGATCAGTTTCAACCAATTCCTTGAAAAGATTGAAGTAAAAACCTTGGGCATCTCTCATCCGATTTACTGGCCGAACCCACCACCGACGACGTTTCAACATTCTTCTCTTTAGTAACAAATATTCCAGCAACATTAAATTATTGCATGCTCCAAGATATAGCAAAAATAATATTGCTTTTCTTCTATTCATCTTTTTTAACAACTTGACAGTTTCATTGTTTCACGATTCGATCATTCTTCATCTTCTTCTTCTTCTTCTTAATTCGTATTTCAAAAATATTTTTAATAAAATAAATAATATTTTTAATAGAAGACTTGCACAAAAACGCACACGTTTGCACTGATCCAAAAACGGATTACTCCGTTTGATACTCGATGGCTTCTGGAACTAACCACTTAATTTAAGCATCTTTCAATCCGTTCTTAATTTTGATTGGTTATCTACTACGACTTACGACTTGTGCAGAAGCCTTATTGTAGATAAATTAGTCGTAAATAGACTTGCACTTTACGGTCTACTACCTACTGCAAGCCCCATTGTAGAATGACCTTTAAGGTCGTCCACAGTCGCCGTAGCATAAGGTTGTAAGGCGTAAGATTCAAGAAATTGACCAATCACGGTCTATTATTAAGAGAATATTCGATTGTGATTGGTCAATTTCTTAAGTCTTACGCCTTAAATCTCATTGTAGAAGACGCTTAACACGTCGTCTACGATGGCAGTAGGATTAACGGATTAAAGCAGTAACTTAAGGAATTGACCAATCTCATTCAAGTATTAAAAGAATAGGTTAGGTTAGGTAAGATTCAAGAAATTGACCAATCACGGTCTATTATTAAGAGAATATTCGATTGTGATTGATCAATTTCTTAAGTCTTACGCCTTAAATCTCATTGTAGAAGACGCTTAACACGTCGTCTACGATGGCAGTAGGATTAACGGATTAAAGCAGTAACTTAAGGAATTGACCAATCTCATTCAAGTATTAAAAGAATACTCGACTGTGATTGGTCAATTTATTGAGTTACAACCAGTGAACTCTATACTATAATTGGAATGTGCACTGCCGTTGTTAGCGCCCGGGACATCAAAAGAAAAGGACAGGTTGCTTTGGAACGATTCCTGCCTCCGTCTAGTAAATTTTGATTGGTCGATAATTTTATATCATCTTTGTTACAAACATCAGTCTTACTAACCTTAACTCGATTGACTAACTGACAATCCGCCTACTCACAGCTGCTTTTCACCTTTATTATTGAAAATATTAATGTTTCGTTCTTTTATTTATATATTTTTATTTTTTATATGTATAAAAAAGAATTTATAATAAAAGACATTTCGTAAAGCATTCGTATGGACAGACAATAATTAACAAAAAATATATGTATTGTGACGTGGCCATCACGTCGCGTACATCCGCCCCGGCAATCTTGACGGGGCGCGGGCCGAGTGGCCGCGTCAAGAGTCAAGAGAGAGAGAGAGCTATCGTACTCCCCGGAGAGACGAGCGAGTTCGTGTTATATTGCGTGTGATATTAATTTTCTTCCTTTATTTTTTCTATTTTTATTTTGTATCGAGCTCGGCTAGAGGCACCTTACCACCGAAGAACGGGAGGGAACAGCATCGCCGCTCCGCGACAGCTAAAAACGATAGCCGAGGGAAATTCGGAAGAACGGAGGAGCCTGACCCCGAGAACCCGGCATCGGAAATCCGAACAGGAGAGAGCAGCATTGCCTCTCCTCGACAGCCGGGAACGACAGCCGATACGACAACCATCCTCCAAGAGAGGATCGGCGAGGGAAGGACCTCACCCGGGCCGAACAAGGGCCCGCGGCAGCGTTCAAGCTTGGCGCTATTTCGCGCGGGGCGCGATAATGCCTCGCGTGGCGCGCGAGGCGCCAGGACCTCGCGCGTGTCGGCCGCTAATTGGCCGCATCCCCCTGCGCGGCCAGCGACCCCGCTATCGACCCTGGATCGCGAGATTCAGGGATCACTTTGTCGCGGCCGCTCGACTGAAACAGTCAAAAGCCTTGTTTTGTGCGCTTGTGAGACGAAACACCGAGGACGAGGCCGAGGATCATCCCCGCAGACAGGAGGAGCTCCATCGGTGAGGTTGCCCACGAATTATTGTGCACCGCGTAATTAATTGTGTCCGCTCGCCGGCCGTTCTATCGCCGTCGCCATTACGGCATTTATCGCGACCGCTCGAGCCTTCTGCTGAGTCGGTCGATTTTGTGCATTTCGGGCGACAGGAGACAAGCGGCTGAGGAAGCGCGGACACTGGCGACGGAAGTGCGTATCGTAGGGTAATTCTCGTCTCTCTCCGGGTGTCAGGGTGCGTAATACGCGTAGCATTCGACCGTTGGGTATCGACCGTGTGCGTCGTAAATCGCGAGCGATGCGTAATTCGCACGGGCTGTCGTTTGGTTGTCGAAGCCGCGTCTCGCACCTCTGAAATCTGTCTCAGAGCGAGTCTGTGGAACGTAATTGGTCGTAAATAATGAGTCTTCGTGTAGTATCATCGTCGTCCGTGAATATTGCGTGAAACTGTGTATTATTGTCGCGTCCATTGTGTGCGTGTGAGTTGTTCGTCTCGAAGAAAGAAACGTAATTCCTCGAAATTGTCGCGGTGTGCGGGTATCGCACGATTCTAAGTATCGATATCTGAGGTCAGGAAATTCCTGGCAAATATTGCGGCTATCGAAGGAGGCGCGGTGCGGGACTGTCGCCCGGCCTTCCTTCGCTTTGAGACCGAGAAGATAATTAATTCTCACGCTGTTGAAGGTATCGGGGGTGTGACACGACATTGTCGCGCCGCCCCGATTGCCAGAAAAATTTAAGTTGCGAGCATCGCAGAAAAAGGCGGAAAAAAATCTCCGACCGCCGCCGGCTATCGAACTTCGCCAGTATCGTCCGCCAATCGTATGCGAGATCTCTCCTCGCGAAACTAATATCTTTTCGCTTATTGCGTAACTAATCGGCTGTCTTATTTCGGGGTTGTCGACTTCGAGTACGCTCGGAGGAAATTGCGAGATACGCCGTTAATTAGTAAGATCTCCGCGAGGCTGTCGAAGCTGCGAATGATAGGCAGGTACTATCGCTCTCTCTCTCTCTATCGCGTATGGTACGACCGTTATCGAGAATTCGAATTATCGAAATTCCGTTATAGAAATTATTGTTCTCAGGAGCTTTGACTTTAGGAAGCCTCCGTAATAGACGCTCTTTGTTAGACCGACTTAGAATATCGCGCGTTTTTCTAGCGTTTCGAGATTTATAGTCCGTTCGTGGCTAGTACATTATTTCGGTTTCCATTCTGTATCAAATCTTATTTCTTTTCTGTTAATACTTTATTACTTTCTTAATAAATCTGTTATTTTTTTTTATTAAATCTCGCGTTCTTTATTTGGCTGGCGATCATCTGTGATTTCTGTGTCCGTCTTTGTCTGTCAATTTAGTAAGCTCGCGCAATCAATTAACTTTTTCTTTCAAACCCCGCCCTTCTACCGTTAGGCGAGCTAGCCAGCCCGTGGCGAAGCAGGCTGTCGTATTCTTTCGCGCTTTTCGAAGAATTTGTGAAAACTGGTACGTGAGAGACCGTACCTGGCGCCCAGTTCTGAGGTAACGAGACGGCCTTCGCTCCGCCGCGGCTCGCGCGTGGACACCCTCCATCCCCGTCCAGCCGATCGCGAGTACATGAAACCCTTGTGTTTTGACGGCGCTTCCGCTCCCCCGCGAGAATAAAAATTAGAATTGAAAAAGCGTCGCAGTATGTAAATATATGTTATTTTGTTCGCGAGTGAGCGCGGATCGCTGCGACAGCGCAAAGTTTACAGAATGCGGCAAACGGACGACCACGAACAGAATATTAAACGCTAAATTAACTGAACACGACACGTAATTTTTTTGGTATTTTTAGAGTTTTATTTGACACCACACAGTAAATTAAAGTTTTACACAAATAAAATGAGTACAATTATTTCAGGTAACGAAATAATTCCGAAGCCGAGAGTGCGAAAGTCCGAGTGAGAAAGCGGTCATTTTAAAAGCGGTTAGACAAAACGGTTTTGACAAAGCGGTTCTACGAAAATACTGCGAGCAGCGAAAAAGTGCGAGATTCTTTTGGTCCACGCGCGGTGCCTATTATATAGCGAGCGGATTTTTGGGCCCGCTGCGACGTGGACCAATTAATTTAATCTTTTAGCGGTGATCTCATTGTGGCGCGTGTAGTTGGTTGTTGATGAGGTCTGACGTCGGATATTATTTATTTGTCATGCGCGCAATCTTTTTAGATCAGCTGATTGGCGATCAGCTGATTGTGACGCATGGGCGCATGCCCATAAGCTGCGTAAATTTCAACGACGGTTGACAATAATATTGTTAGCGGCGATGATGAGCGTTTTTTCCGGTGGCAATAATAGAGAGATAACTCGAACTCGTTCGAGTTTTTCTAATAAATAGATATTTCGAGAAGATTCTCGACACCCGTTATTTTTAAATTTTCGAACGTTTAATAGCGAAAATATGCGAATTTCGCTATGCAAATTTTACTCTGAAATGATTACTTTAAATTTTGAACATCCTGCCCGCCTCGTCAGTACATGACGAAATTTACAAGTGTGTGCGGTTACGGGCAGGTGTCGCGAACTGTTCCATTGATGAGATGTGATATTAGTAATGAATGGAATGCGAGAGTGACGTAGTACGAAACACGTTGCTCAGATTATTCGAGTCTTTCGCGAGAATACGCAGTGCAGTGAAATGAGACGTATACTGGTGAATTATGTGAAATAAATGTGCAATGTGATTTTAGTGAATGTTAGACAATCGCAAGTGAAGTGCAGTGATGAGTAAACGTGAATGCAAATTGTGACGCGAAGTTCGAAAGAAAAGTGAAAGAAAAGTTGATGACGCGGCTGTATTGTGATTAAAATGTGATAGTACGCGGTACGATTATCGGACAAGTTGGACATATGTATATGTATATATAAAAAATTCGATGTTTCTTTCGCTCACGAGTCCGGGCGCGTTGATGCTGCGGTGTCGGCTCCTGGCAGAAGGACGATCTTCAGTGGCCGGATGAGCTCCGAAGATGCGGTGCGTAGGGTGACCACACGTGTTACGCCGTCGTCCCCAGGATGCAGCCTGATGATTCGGGCGAGTGGCCATCGGGTCGGCGATGTTGTGTCCGACCGCACCAGGCACAAAGCGGTAGGACTGGCGGAGTCCTTCAGCCACTTTGGTCGGGAGGCCAAGGAGTTGATATATTCTCGCGACTACCTTTCCCAAAGTGGTCGCGCATCCGTTGGAGGAGTTTCCAGCGGAGCAAGAGGCTGATGTTGCTGTCCGTCAGTGAGGGCTCCGGCACAGCCAGCAGAGGAGTCCCGATCAGGAAGTGTCCCGGTGTGAGCGCCGTTATGTCGTCGTGGTCGTCGGATAGTGCCTGAAGAGGACGTGAGTTGAGGCACGCCTCCACTTGAGCGAGGAACATAGACATCTCTTCGAAGGTGAGGGTCGTGTCTCCGAGGACTCTTCGCAGGTGATGTTTAGTGGACTTCACCGCTGCCTCCCAAAGCCCGCCGAAGTGAGGTGCTGCCGGTGGATTGAATTTTTACCGGATCCCGTCGGACGCTGCCATGTGAGCGATGCGTCGGCCGTCGGATGACGACGCCTGAAACAGGAATCGCAGTTCTCGGTCCGCTCCGACAAAATTGGTACCGCAGTCGGAGTAGACTTCCTCGCATAGACCTCGACGGGAAGTGAAACGCCGGAACAGCGAGGAATGCATCGGTGGATCATTCTCTTGATGATGGAGCGGCCTCGAGGAATCCAGTATTGCAAGCGAAGCAGTCCTAGAGTGAGCTGAACCCCGCCGTGAAGCGTTCGTCTGTGGTGTGCCCTAACGAGAAGCTGTGTCATCCATGACTCTGGAGGTAAGATAATTGGATGACGTTCGTCTTCTGAGAGCACAGCGTGCTTCAGCCGACCCCCGACTCGAATGATTCCATGGTCATCGAGGAAGGGGGTTAATTTCGTTATCGAACTCTTGACCAACGTGTGGTTCTGTTTCAGGGCAATGATCTCTTTGGAAAAGTGATGAGCTTGCACCACGCGGAGCCAGAGGAGCAAGGCTGCTTTTAACTCGTTGGGCGTGAGGTTGAGGTGAGCCTTTGAACTCGGTGGATTGCCTCGCCATCGGCAACACCAGGCGGTGATCCTCAGGAGGCGATGGAGATCGGAGAACCTGAGGAGCATCTCTGGTTCGGCTTTCTTCGTGGTCGTCAAGTGGGAGGCGACTGCTCTCGTCTCCGGCACCTCGACGTCGTGTATGGCGTGGTCATGCTGTGGCCAGAGCGATGAATCCTTGGTGAGCCATGGGGGTCCCGTCCACCAGAGGGAATGGTTGAGCAAATCCCGGGGCTCAATCCTCCGAGAGGCGCAGTCCGCAGGGTTGTCTCGTCCTGGGATGTGTCGCCATCGTGCCTCGGGAAGTTTCGTCTGGATGTGGGCCTGACCCTGTTGGCCACGAAGGTTTTCCACTTCGAGGCGTGTCCTTGGATCCATTGCAGCGTGACCCGGGAGTCCGACCATAGAGTGACTGGAGCTGAAACCAAGTCTAAGGTCTTGCGGAGATGAAAAGTCAGGTTAGTGACCAGGACTGCGGCGCACAATTCTAAGCACGGTAGTGATACAGGCTTAATGGGCGCAACTTTGCTTTTTGCAGCAAGCAGGCTGGTCGTGGTCGAGAAGGAGCTCATCACGCGGAGGTAAATGACGGCTGCGTAACCTCGCTCTGATGCGTCAGCAAACCCGTGGAGCTCGACGTGATTTGGTTGGTTGTCGGCACTTAGCCATCGTTCCAACCGGAGCTGTTTCAACAGCGGAAGATCTTCGAGTAGACATCTCCACAACGCCTCATCCAATTGAGGCAGCGGGGAGTCCCAATCCAAGTGCTTCATCCATGCTGACTGGATGAGGATCTTGGGGATCACGAGCGATGACTGGAGTCAACCAGCCTAAGGGGTCGAAGATTCGAGCCGTCTCCGACAACGCCTGTCTCTTTGTCAGCGGGGCAGTCGTGCGAGGCTGGAGGCGGAACGTGAAGGAGTCGCTGCGGGGGTGCCACCGTAGACCAAACGTCGGATAAGCTTCGTCCTCCCAGTCGTGGTGTGGCTGCTGGAGTTTATGCTCCTTCGATACCTCCTCGAGGATGCTCTGGTGGTTTGAAGCCCACTTCCTCAAGGAGAACCCGCCCGCCGTGCAGAGTCGGCGTAACTGCTTTTGAGTCTTGACTGCTTTGGACAGGGTGCTGGTGCCTGTGACGATGTCGTTGACCTAGCAATCGCGCCGCAAAGCGACTGCTCCCTTGGGGTTTGTCGGCTCTTCATCGTCGGCTAATTAGCGGAGAGTCCTGATCACCAGGAAGGGCACAGGCCAATCCATATGTCACCGTGTTGAGGCGATACTCCTGGACGTCATCAATGCCTTGTCGTCTCCAAAGGATCCGCTGCAGATCTCGATCGTCCGGGTGTACGAGAATCTGCCTGTACATCTTTTCGAAGTCAGCGATGAAGACAAGTTTTAATTTGAGGCCGTTGCGCGCCAGGCGCCGAAATACCTCGCATTTCGCGAGGCGCCAGGATCTCTCGCGTGCCGCGATATGATTGGCCGCGGGGTTGCGCACCCCTCTACGCGGTCATTGACGCCGCTATCGACCCGGGATCGGAAGATCCAGGGAATCATTCTGGTGCGGGAGCTCGAGCTAATTAGTCGCTCTAGTATAGTCGTTGTCGTGTGAGTTAAGTTGTTGCAGTGTGCCGAGATATCCCAGAGGTCGAGGCCGAGGACCATCCCCAGGGCGAGGAGAAGTATCGATGAGGTTGCCCATCTCTTATTTGTGAGCCACATACGCGATTCAGTCCGCGGGTCGGCTGTTCTGCCGCCGTCGCCATTTTTGTGTTTCGCGATTGTTCCGGCTCGGTATCGAGTCGTCGATAATTTTGTGAATTTTCGGGCGATCGGAGGCAAGCGACCGAAGAAAAGCGGACACTCGCGTTGTAGGCATTAAATTGATAAGGTAACGTTCGTCTCTCTCCGGGTTTCGGGTGTTCATTACGCGTAGCTATCGACCGCCGAATATCGACCGCGTGCGCGAAGGATCGCGAAAAGCGTACACCGCCCGGGTGGTCGTGTCGTGTCGTCGCCGCGTAGAATATTCCGTAAAGTATCTCAGGGCGATTTTTGATGTCTGATTACGTGTATGTCGTCGTCAATTGTTAAGAGCGTATGAGCGTGTATCGTATTTCATTGTATTGTGTGCGTTAGAGATTGCATCTTTGTCGCGCTTATTACACCGTCGAATAGAGCGTAATAAATGGTAATAGAATATTGGCGTCTTTGTCGCGCTTATTACGCCATCGAATAGAGCGTAATAAATGATAATTTGTGTCTGTCGAATTTATCGTGGTGCGAAATAATCGCCAAAGTACGCTAGCCAGCCCGTGGCGAAGCAGGCTGTCGTATTCTTTCGCGCTTTTCGAAGAATTTGTGAAAACTGGTACGTGAGAGACCGTACCTGGCGCCCAGTTCTGAGGTAACGAGACGGCCTTCGCTCCGCCGCGGCTCGCGCGTGGACACCCTCCATCCCCGTCCCGCCGATCGCGAGTACATGAAACCCTTGTGTTTTTGACGGCGCTTCCACTCCCCCGCGAGAATAAAAATTAGAATTGAAAAAGCGTCGCAAAAATTTGGCAATCGAGAGTAAAATCTGAGCGGCTTGCGCGGAAGAAAGAGGCAAAACGCCGGCAGAGAAAGATCTCCGGCCGCCGTCGGCGAACGATATTGTCGAATATCGACAATATCGTTCGCCTGTCGCATACGAGATCTGTCTTCGCAAAATTATTCGTTATTTTCGATCTTTAGTTAACTATGCTGTCGAACTGTTAAGCTGTCGTTTAGAATTGTGAACTGGGAAATTGTGAGGAAAAGACTGTAGCGATAAATCGTCGATCTGGTTGCCGAAATTAAGATACGTTTTGGGTGAGTATTATCCGCGAATATTTCCGTGTCGAAAATCTTTTGTATTCTAAATAGTATCGTTCAGTCCAGCGAACTCTGGCCATAAAAACAGTCTCGGAGAAACAACAGAATTGTCTTAGCGCTCTCGTTTTGGTTGTCGATTTCGAGCGGACATTTGCTTTGAATAATGTCTTATTATTCGTGCCAAAATTAATTTGATTGTGTATTTCGCTTTCTTATTTTCTTTTGTTTGAATTTATTGTGAACCGTCGTTTTCAATCTGATTTGTTATTCAAGTTTAATTTTACATTTTTCTTTTATATTATTTCTCTACTAATAAATTTGTTATATTTCTTTGTTAATATCGCGTAATTTATTTGAGTGTTAGTCTCTCGTGATTGTCGATATCGGTCATTGCGTCTGTCGCATTTTGAATTAGTGAAGTCTCGCATAATCATTGACTTTCTTCCAAAACCCCTCCCCTCTACCGTTAGGCGAGCTAGTCGGCCCGTGGCGAAGCAAGCTATTATTTTTCGCGTTCTTTGACGTTTCGTGGAAAACGTGATGCGTGAAATACCGCATCTGGCGCCCAACCTATCGAGATATCGAAACGGCCTCCGCTCGCGGTTCGCGCGAGAACGCCCTCCATCTCTGTTCCTCAGAGCGCGAGTACATTAATTTCGCTATTTTTTTTGACGGCGTTTTCGCTCCCCCGCGCACGCTCCCCTCCACCACCTCGAGGAGTGTCGTGAATAATTTAAATATAATAATAATTTGAATTGAAAATAAACGTCGCAATATATATATATATATATAATTATATATATATATATATAATTATATATATATATATATATATAATTTATTTAAATATTAAATATAATATATATAAATATATATAATTTATTTAAATATTAAATTATATATATATATATATAATATATATATATATAATTATATATATATATAAATTTGTATATTAAGACATTCCTGTTGCTGAGTACATGTACATCACAATTTATTCTATTATTGCAGCTACTAAAAGAAACAAATTACCCTTGGCTTTCAAGCGTTTGTTTAATATAAATAAAGGTATGTGAAAATGAATATTGAATTAAATGATTTTATGTGTAATATCATAGATTACAATTAATAATGAATACAATATCTCTATTTCCAGGTGACACTGAGTATTGAGATACTCATTTTTATAGCGGCTACTCTCTGGCGCTGAGTTTCGGCTGCCATAAGCGCTGCATTAAAAAATTGGCTGCTATAAGCGCTGAATAAGACTCAGCTGCATTAGTATTAGTGCTAGTCTTGCTTTATGTCAGAGCTCGGCAAGAACTGCACATTTCGGCCGATTTTCAGCTGGCTCCGCCTTGCGCGTCCCCCGTTACCTCGCCATCTCGCGCAAAGCCTACGAGCCGCTCGGCGCTCGGGAGCGGGCGTATGGCAATAGCTTTCCACGTCACCCATGAGGTACTATTGCTGACGCGTTTTTTTAAAGTGATATCCTCAGGCCTAATCAAATGATGATTAAAACGACCCTTTAACTAATTGCATAAGACGATAAAGTTCACGTCTTATGCGATTTGCTACATACCGTATGCAAATAGATGTTCCTGATCTCGCTTGCAAAAAATATTCATCATATCAATTATTATTTATAATTCCGTGCAATTAGCTAAAGGGTCGTGGTTAGATGACATTCATATCGATCTTCGGATTATTATTAAAATTTTGTTCAGAATATCGACCACGTGAAACATGGAGGATACAATGTCCCGACACAATCGAATCTGTTTGTGAGGATCAGAAACATATTCAAATATTACATAGTAGTGATACAATTACTAATGAAAATGGACATTGGATTTGTAGCTATTATGATACTAAATCTATTTATATTTATGATTCATTAAATTTAAAACGTTTGTATGCCCATCATAAGATATATCTTAACAAATTATAACCATTTTATTCTTAACAAATTATAACCATTTTATTCTTTTAATAAAAAACCGATTTCCGACAGTTCAAAATCAATCTAATACTTATGATTATGGTGTTTTTGCAATTGCATTTGCAGTATCACTTTTATTTGGCCTTAAACCAGATACAGTTATGTATGATCATACTATAATGTGTCAACATTTAGCACGAATGTTTGAATTAAATAAAATAGAACACTTCCTCCGAATAATAAGATCTACTGACCCTAAAAAGCTTTTCACTTTAGATCAAGTACAAAGAAGAGAGGCATTAGCTCACAAAAAACGAAAACGTCGACAAAGGAAAGCTGAACAAGAAAAATCTGTACAGTTGATAAAATTACAAAACAATATAACTGAAAAGACAATGATGGATCAAGTAAAGCAACCTGATAAAATATCAGAGTTATTTGATTGTTATAATATAATAAATAAAAATAGTAATATTGTAAATAAATGTGACAGTGTTGAACACTCCAGTCATGACATGTTAAATTCCTCTTTATTATTGCTTTCTACAGATAAAACAAAAAATAATTTATTGCATAAATTATTTTTTGTTTTATCTGTAGAAAGTTTTATCTTGCATAAATTATTTTTTGTTTTATCTGTAGAAAGCAATAATAAAGAGGAATTTAACATGTCATGACTGGAGTGTTCAACACTGTCACATTTATTTACAATATTACTATTTTTATTCTACAGATAAAACAAAAAATAATTTATGCAATAAATTATTGCAAATTTATGCAATAAATTATTTTTTGTTTTATCTGTAGAATACATATAGGGAAATAATTTATGAAATAAATTATGCAAATAATTTCCCTATATGTATTCAGAAAAAGACGGATGTAATAACGGATGTAAGTTTTATAACAAAAAAAATTAACATAAATGTGCCAGTTTTGTTGCAAATATTTTACCTCCAAGTATGCAATATATACAGATTATTCTTACAGGTGAATGATTAGAAGATATTCATATTGACTATTTTAATTTATTATTAAAGAATTGCTGAGAATATCGACCACGCGAATCATGAAAAGTTCAATGTCCCGATAGAATTGAACCTGCTCCTATAAATCAGAAACATATTTAAATATTGCATAGTTGCAGCGATATAGTGTCACCGGACGACGGAGAGATTTGACCTGTTAACAGGGTTCGGATCCTACCTTTCGATACAATCCTCACGGTCGCCAGTTCGTTTGTATCCTCCAACGAACAAGGATGCTCGGATACAGCCGGATATCCTGGTCCAGTATCCTCCTAGAGCGGTGCCTCGTTGAGCCGGATCCTCGGGTTGACCACCGCTGGGTCACGGCCACCTAAGCTGCGCACTCGCTCTATTCACAGCAGTGGGAAAAACCCAGCTGCCTCACACCACTGCGCGCTGGCGCTCACGGCCTTTGTTTACGGCCGCGGCGTAACACTACGCGGTGTCGGGTTACATGTCGGCGCGTGATCCGTCGATTCCGTACACTACGCACTTCGCTCGCGCGCGATTTTTCCTGTCGCGTACGTATGCTACGCGCGATTTTAATCACCTTTGCCTCTTCTTCTGTTTCAGGTTCTCTCCCTAGGACCGGGCCGGAACAACCCGCGAAGCCGATGACGACCACCAGGAAGCCGGATACCCTGCTGCGAGGAACCGCGAAGATTCGCGTCGGCGGATTAATGGTTTTCAGCTCTCTCGGAAATCTCCGGATGTTTCCGTTGCCCATGGGATCACAGGAACGGGATGACGAAATAAATTTCACTCGGGAAACAATTTCGGTTTTAAAATATTTATTAAAATAAATATTATTATTTTTATTATCGCACTCGCGTGTGATAATTATTTCTCGACGAACGCACAATGAGCGATGCGTCGAGGGACGGGGTTTTACGTCGCTTGATTACTCGCGTCGGTTAACAAAGTAATTCGCGCGCGAAACTGACTAATGATCACACTCTCTAATTAGCGAATTCGCGATCCGGACTAATTATCGCAGCGTAGATACGCAGAACGCGACGGACTATCTTTCCTTTTTTCGGTTTTCACAAGCTAAGCGCTATCCGTGGGTAAAGCCTCGAATTTTACACGCTGATTGCTATCCGTGGAAAGAGCCAGGAGCTCTGTCCGCGGCGGCTGATATAGCCTCTCCACTTTCGCGCGGCGCTTCGTCCCACCGGGCGCTGGCTCCGCCCATCGCACCGCGCGCTGGAAAATTTTAAGTCCCGCCGGTGCTAAAATTTTCGAATTTCGAAAAATCCTTTTAGATCTACGCGTTTCGCGATATTCGCGATCGAATGAGATGATAAAAATTTTTTCAAAAAATTTCGAGAAATTTTTCGAATTTCGAAACGAAACTTTGCGCGCCGACATTTCGCGTCGAAACACGCCGGAAAATGAAATAAAAATTTTTTCGAAAAATTTTTGGGAATTTTTCGAATTTCGAAATCAAACTTTGCGCGCCAACATTTCGCGTCGAAACACGCCGGAAAATGAAATAAAAATTTTTTCGAAAAATTTTTGGAAATTTTTCGAATTTCGAAATCAAACTTTGCGCGCCGATATTTCGCGTCGAAACACGCCGGAAAATGAAATAAAAATTTTTTCGAAAATTTCTCAAAAATTTTTCGAATTTCGAAATAAACTTTTACGCGCCGACATTTTACGCCGAGACACGCCGGAAAATGAAATAAAAATTTCGGGCGAATTTTTGCACCCTCGGAGTACACCTAGTGCACTTTGCGCACTCGCGCTCACAACAAAAATATAAGTTCGCCGGAGAACGTTGATCAAACGCGTCTCGCGTCACGGCGAGTTACAAAACATAATTATAACGATCCGTTCGCTGCTGGCCTAAATCTAAGTTACATATATATATATACATATACATCACCCGAGGTGCTCGCTATCTGCACTTTCGAATGTAGCTGGCGAAAATCGTTCACGCGCGTCGCGCTTCGACGGGGAGCCTCCCCGCGCGTTCCCCGTTCGATTTTTCGGGAAAACCGGAAGTGCACTTTTTTGGAGCACTTTTGCACCTTTTTACAAAGTGACTTATTTCGACTCGTAGGGACCCGAAACGGATTTCCCGCTTGGTCCGGGGTCGAAATTCCTATGGGATCTCGAAACCGGAAGTGAGAATTTTTTCCTCAAAAATGGCCTCGGGACGCGTCGAAACGTATTCTGCGCCAAGTCCGAGTCGGCTACGATCTCGGGATCAGAAATAAAAATTGAGAAAATAATATCGCGGGAACCATCTCTAAATACCCCGAATGGATTTCCCGCCGGGTCCGGTGCCGATATTCCGTCGGCGAAGGAAAAATCAAAATCAAAACAAAGATCGCGGAAAACATCCCTGTATACCGTGAAATGAATTTCCCGTCGGGTCCGAGCGCGATATTTGCCCGGGAAGTGAAAAAACTAAACAAAAATCGATCACGCGAGAAGCTACTCTACGCAACCCGTGACGGATAAAAATTAAAGTATATAAAATCGACGTCGGTCAAACGTCTACGCTAACTCGCGGTTATCCCGGAGCTTGAGCAAAATAAAATATAATTATCGTCGGGATCACACTCCACGACTCGAGAACTTAACATAATATATTTCGCACCGCTGTGCGATCGCGGGAGCGCCGTACATCCTATAAATAAACTACTAACTAGAGTCTATACAAAATGTACACGCTTTTATTTACAACGCTTTTATTGTCTTTCACAGATGCTACTTCCAGCTGGAGCAGCCTGGTCGAGCGCCGTCGTCTTCGCGCGTCGCCCTCTTCAAGCGTACCACCGGGACTTTGTTGCCCTCCCGGTCCGTTTGGTACGCGACCGTCTCGGTCACCATCCTCGTCGGCGATCCTGAAACGGACGATCTCCTAGAATCGCCTCTCTCGGGGGCCTGGGATCCCTCCGGTCTCATTAGCAACTAATTTAGACGGCCACTGGGTTTGCAGCTATTACGATACCAACATGATTTATATTTATGACTCATTGAATATAAAACGATTACATACACACTATAAAATCCATCTTGAAAAATTATATCCATTTTACTCCTTTGATAAGCAATCAGTACAGTTTCCAACGGTCCAATCACAACCTAATGGTAATGATTGCGGGGTTTTTGCAATAGCCTTTGCAGTATCTCTTTTATTTCATCTCCGACCAAATAAAATTATATATGACCATAATTTAATGCGTCAACATTTAGCAGAAATGTTTCAATCAAATAGAATAGAACACTTCCCTCAAGATATAGGAATAAATTTAGAACAAATTAATCATACATTCAGTGAGAATAGTGTGGATACTAATAATATTGCAATTACTAAAGATTTAACTAGAGATTAACATGGTATAAAAAGAAAAATGAATAGTTATAATGATAGGGATAGAAATAAAAAAAAGCAAGGAAAAACTGTGACATTTATTCAGATAAGAATGATGTTATATGCGTAAATAAAAAAAACATTTTTAATAAAAAATATGAATTACATAGAAACAATTTCTTAATTAAAAAAATTTATATAATGAAAAACATAAAAATAATATTAAAAAATTCAATAAGGTATATTATGAAAAATACAAAAATGATATAAAGAAATCAAAAAAAGAATATTATAAAAAATATAAAAATGATATTAAAAAATCGAACAATAAATATTATAAAAAACAGAGAAATGATATTAAGAAATCGAGAAAGGAATATTATGAAAAACATAAAAATGATATAAAGAAATCGAAAAAAGAATATTATGGATTACATAAAAATAATATACTATTATATAAAAATAAGCAGAATATAAAGTATAATAAAGAAAAGTATATTAGAAACATATCAAAGCTTCTTAGAATGTCGTCATTGTCTGAAAATAGATTGGAGGCTGAACGTATAACAAAATGGTGCTTTTATATAAGAAAAAATTATATTCTGCAAATGAGAAAAATATTTAATAAATGTAAACAAAAAATTGAAGTTTGTCTGACACATGCAACAAAATGTTCTTTATCAAAATTTAGTAGAGATTACGTAAATATGTTTTGCGGACAAGATAAACATACCGCTTCTTCGGAATTATATTTTGCAGAAACTATCTATCATGTATATAATATTTCTAAACCTATTATAATGGATTCTGAAAGTAAAGCAATTAATATTTTACCTTTAATAGAATCAAAACATAAACCCAGAAAAACATGGCGCTGTAGTTCTCTTTGTAAAATGGAAGAGATCATTATTAACGATATGAAGTGTTGCTTTGAAAAATTTTTAAATTGTACATTACAGACTCTTCGTAAAAAATTTTATGTTATAATTGTTCCAATCAAATACGTTAACACAACAAAGTAGGTTGTAACGATGCACCCCGTGCACCCCCTTAGATGCATCGTATCTACCCGGCATGCGATCCGCCGGAAGCTGCCGCCCGGCAGAACACCCGCCGGGCATAGGCAGGGACGCGGTGCGCCCACATTTTTTAAAACTTCTTTAACGCTTTCAAAAAGGGAGCCGAATACCGCCGAGTGTTGCCGACGTGTCCCGATACGGCGATCGGCAAAAACCCGCGCTCGGCGCACACCTCGAACCCCTCCAAGCGGGCCACCGACCGCTTTCCGTAACCCGTTCGGAAAGGGTAATACCGCCGCGCGCCGACGCGGGCAATTAAGCCGATATAAAACGGGCACGTTCGGCACACTAATTACCTTTTTCCGATCCGCTCACGACAGTGAAGCAGCTCCGAAACCTAGACCGCTCCTACACAAAGGAATCTAGCTTCGAGGAAAGGAGGTAGAGCGAACTCTTCCTCCATTGAGCACTCTCGATCCTCGATCAAGATCTATCTATCCGATCAATAATCCGACCAGGAAAGGGAATCAGAGTGCACTCTGATTCCGTCGAGAGTTCTCGACCATCGGTCTATAATCCGACCGCCAGACGCTAGTGCATCTATTCATGAGATAGAGAGGAGAGCTACCTCGGACGAGTTATTCTCGTCAGCACTGCGTTCCCGGAAAACTCTCCTTAGCTTACCGAGAATTACAATTCTTCACAAACGCTGCGACACTTTTGCCCACCTCGAGAACGCCGATCCCGAGGGGTAGCGTGCAAGTTTGGCGGTTACGGTAGCTGACGGTATTGGGTTTTAAAACGGTATCTCCAAAAAAAAAACGGTAACTTGTCAATCTCCTGGAAAGAGAGTGAATTTGGGCGCCAGGCGCGGTAATTCCGCGCCACGATATTGGTACGGTAACGGTAATGTCCGGGCTCAGTGTATGGCAAAGGGGCAGGATTCTTGTGAATTTTATAGAGAGAGAACGCTAGAGGATAATCGGGAGAGAGCAATAATCGACACTCAATATTATGTTAGTTACACAGACTTAAGTTATATTAAACCATAATAATACAGAGACAAGAACAATATAATAGATAAATTCAGAATATAAGAAAATTCATATAAGAGACAAATTAATATAATAGACAATTCAAAATATCCGAAAATTCATATAAGAGACCAATTAATATAATAGACAATTCAAAATATCAGATAAGTCCGACAAATAGATAATTCGCTATATAAGAAAAGGAACAGATAAGTCTCAGCATCTAAATAATCGGTATCATAAGTTTAAACAACAACGAAATTCAAATCGGTAACGGCTGACGCGAAGGTTAAATATAACAATAACGGGACGCTCTATTCAGAATAGAAAACTATAAGTCCACACAAAGAACGATACCGAAATAAATATAACTCAAAAATCATAACAGGAACAGAAAATCACATAAATGATTAGCGGTTCGGTAATCTATAATACCCGCGGACTAACTATGCCCGATTTCCGAACATACATAGAGGCACAGGCCTCGCCAACGAATTCAGTATAAATTGGATTAATTTTTCCCTACAAAATCGCCGGTAATTTGCGGTAATCAACGGTAAAGAAAGATTTACGACCAGACTTTGGTAACGCGTATACTTTCGGAACACCCTTGGAGGCACAAGCCTCACGCAGAATTTCGATATATCTCGAAGTATCTTTTAAATTTTTGACGGTAACTTAAAATAACGGTATCCGAAAGTAATTAATTACAGATAAAGGAGACTCAAGAAGTATAATTACGGTAGATTTTAACAGTAAACGTATCCTGAAAAATTTCGATATAAATCGAATCTAAAATTTTTCCTCGCGATAATCGGTAACAAGATCTCACAATATTTTCGGCAATTCTTATCGGCAATTCCTCACGGTAATCTTAAGGATGACAATGCTAATATGGTTTACTCGATTTAACGGTCGTCTCGCGACCTCCTATCTTTAACAACAAAACTTGACTTTCACACACTCGAATTTTAAACGGAACGATAACGGATATACATATCTCGACGGAGATTTCGCTTTACACAATATTCTTACCGAGCCGTGTTCTTTTAATTCCGGTATCCCGGGCTCGTCAAGAAATTGTCTGCGCAAATCCCGCCTTTTCCGATACGCGATACAAGACGGCCAAAATTTGCCGCGTCACGCGGTGACTCGAAATTCGGCCCGGAACGTAACGGTAACGAGACGGTATGTACGAAAAACGAAACGGTACGAAACGAAACGGTACGGAAACTTCACGACACTGGACTGTCGGCACACCCTGAGAGGTACAAGTTTTATAATTTACGCGATAATTGAGACGGTAAAATCGCCGCCCCGCGACGACTCCTTTTTTTTTTCTTTTTAAAAGTGGTGACGCCAGCTGATCCCGGACGGAAAACACCTAGGCTACTCGTGCGGCGGCTTACAATATTAGCTGGTGGCGGTTTCCTTCGAGATCGTCTCCTCCGGTTTTCCAGGTAGTGATACTCTGGCACAGGCTCACCGAACAGTGACGAATCTTTTCTGCGTCCGTGAGGCCCTCGGATCCCGCGCCGATTTTCCGCGCATCCCGTCGATTTTTGGAGAAACGGGGTTGATTCTCCGCCCCCTTCAAAATCTCCGCTGTTGGACGGCGTTGCCCTTACGCAGGGGTTCCGATCCGACGCTGACAGTAATTTCTTAGCGGTGTCTCCTTGCAACTCGGACTCCGCAGGCTGGACAGGCCTTATCGTGGTCCGGAGTCTGCAGTAATTCATTTTCTTCCCAGTCTGCAGTCTGGGGTGGTCAGTCGTCCAGATTTTCTGCCGTCCTGAAAATTTTCGGGATTAGTATTTCGCGGACTTCGACTAGCGGCGGCGCGGGATCTCTATACGTGACCTTATCGCTGTGCGGTATCCTTAGTCCATCCTCCGACCTTACTGGCGGTATCTTCGGTATCTTCGGTATCTTCGGTACAGGTTACAATCTCACACGCTCGCACAGGCCGCCGCACTCGCTATCGCACGAATCTTACTTGGCTAAAATAAATCTAAATATGCGATCAAATTCAAATTTAAATTCCCTCTCAGGCGCGAGAGACGACCCCGCGCTCGCTGTTTTCCCTCGGCGGGGTCACTGTGACGGAGCTTAAAAAGCGTCACGTCACAACGCATACAAATAATTTCGCGGGAATACAGCGCGCATTTCTCGTAAACACATACGAACCATTTCGCGGAAATATAGCGCGCGTTCCCCGTAAATCAGCACAAAAAGCCGACTAGACCGATCCTTCAGACACGCATATATAAAAACGGTCATTGACCGCGCCGTAATCAAAACACGCGCTGTAAATAGGATTTAAAGATATCAATACGATCCAAAAGCGCATTATATTCAAAATACACACGACTAAAAACTATTGTACGATCCTTAGTGCAATCCAATATCGTTATATCACGCGCGCACGACGTGCATTAATCTGCATATTGCGTCGAACATCTAACTTGCGTTTCGCGCTGAATATCGCGATGGAATACGTTCACAACACGCGCTCACGATCCTACACGCGTACACACGTACACTGTATTATATACAACCAATAAACACATCTCTTTTAGTAGCCTACACACGCTCTCGCTCTTTTGAAAAACCTACCAAACCCGGATTTCCGATTCCCGCTATCCGACGACAAATCACGCAGAAATCACACGTGACAAGGTCATTCTCACTGCTGTTATATTGACTATAAGTATGTAAATCATGGTTTTTATTTATTGAAATAATATTCTCCCATTATCCAATGATACAATATATTAAAAGATTAATACATAATTTAATCAATTTTAATAAAAAACTAAATTATATAAAGCATTAAATGATGTTGATATAAATGCACTTCAAGATATTGTAATTAAGGCTGTAACAAAAAGCAAAAACTTTTGCACAGGTGACTACGGAAATTAATTTAAATGAGGATGAAATTAGCTTTTAAAGCATTTACGAAATGATGTTCCAAAATATGCCTGTATTTCTTGTATAAAATATTGTTTCAAAAAAGATATCATGATAAAAATTGATAAGAAAAATCATAAAATAGTTTGGAATAATTTTATTAATGATGTAGGATTAGAAATGAAAAAAATTGTATTATTTGTAAATTTTGTGATCAATATTTCAAAAAGAACAAACTGCCACCAACATGTAGAACCAATAAACTTGAAATTCTACCAGTACCAAAAGAAATAACAACATTAAATGAATATGAACGAATTCTTATACAACGAGCGAAAGCATTCCAAACTGTGCAAAGAGCGCATAGGATAATGAATAAAAATCTATCGCATAAGAAATGATTTCAAAAGTGAAAGGCAGAACATTTCATTTGCCGCTGCCGTTAAACGAAACCTTAAAAAAAATTTGTCCTTCGACTGAACCTATTAATCTAAATCATGAATTACATATATTAGTTCGTGGTATTCCAACTAAAGCAAATATAATTTGGGAGAAATTAGTCGATATAAAAAAAGTGTGGACTGCCTTAATATGGTTAAAACAAAATAATCCTATATATTCAGATATTATACTACCAACATCTCCTGAAAATTTGTTCCATTCTGAATTACAAAATGTAGAGTTTCAAGAGAATGATTTTATAGAACTTTATGACAAAAATTAAGAGAAAGATAACGAAGAAAATGTAGAATTTTGACAAAAATTTAGAGACAGATAACGAAGAAAATGAAAAAAATAACACTTCTAAGGAAAAATACAAGGATTATTGACTCAAATGTGGCAAACAGATCAATATTATCAACAATTTACAATATATCCTATGTGTTATAGCCTTGCAGACTATAACCTATTTAAATATTAGTACCTATATATAATTAAATTAAGTGTCAGCATGAAATATTGTTGAGAAATGCGGCAGCCTGATAGAATCGCTGCCTCAGCAATCCAAGCGTAAGAACGTTCACCCGGAAGTGCGAAAACGCTAACGAAGGAATCCAACTTTGAACTTCCTTCGTTAGCACTTGGACTTTGGACGACCCAGAAAAACCTCCATGACCATACATGGTCATGTCGCCGGGCGATCCCCTCCAAAAATCCCCAAAATTAAGGGAATAAAAGCCGTCCACCGCGGATCCGCGGCGGACAGTCATAAACAGTGAATCTATAGTCAGAACAGTGCGCGAAGACTAACCGTTGATAAGACATAGTGCGAATCCGAGGGCTAGCCGCCAAACCGAGCTACGAAGCCCCCGACATAATAACTAATCACGAAAGGATCCAGGAAAGGACGACATTAAGGCTTGAGAAAACCGACTAAAGATAAGGGTTAAATAAGTATATTCTGCGTAATAAAATTTCTGTTGCTAAATAATTGGAGCGATTATTTTCCTCTCCCGGCTACCCCACACCCTGTGCCGCGCCGGGCACAACATATGTATGAAAAAAGAATAAATGAATCTGCAACTATGCTTTATCAAATGGTAGAAATTCAAGATGTTCCATTGGATAATCGCACTAAAGATTTGGATATAAAATGTTTCTCTGATTTATATCCATATGGTGTGAATGGACAGCATGAAACTAAAAGTGTCCGAGTGGCACCCATTTGGCCACGTTAATATTGACCACCGTCCCGATTGACCACCGTCCCGATTGACCACGGTCCCGATTGACCATGGTCCCGATTGACCACGGTCCCGATTGACCACGTCCCGATTGACCACGGTCCCGATTGACCACCGTCCCGATTGACCACCGTCCCGATTGACCACCGTCCCGATTGACCACCGTCCCGATTGATCACGGTCCCGATTGACCACCGTCCCGATTAACCACGGTCCCGATTGACCACGGTCCCGATTGACCACAAAAAAAAATTAAAAAATTAAATTAATATAACTAGTTATAAATATAATAATAAAAAAATAATTTAAAAAATAATTAAAATATTCACATAAGGTATGATTGAGTTGCCCACAGTTTTATAAACCTATGTGAAATCCCAGTTTGCGTTGCAAAGTACACGCACAGCTGCACACCCTCCCGCCCCCACCCCCACCCCACACTATTGCAAACCCATGTGAAATTCGGGAGGGTATCCGTATACCTGATTTTGAATATATTAAAATGAGATTATGTCACAACACTCGCGATTTAGATTAAACATACAATATCTTTTCTATTTATTACATGATAATAATATGCGACAATTAAATAGTGGAATATTTCATAAAATGAATATTACCAATCCTTGTGAAAGGTACACAGCTGCTTCTTATTTGGAGCAATTATCTAATCAGCAGCTTGAATCTAACTTAAACATTATATTTTCCAAGTTACGGAATACAGAACAATATTGGAGAATACCTAGAAGTAATTTGCACTGTATGATATGTAATTATGAACCTGCTACTTGGTTTCTTACTCTCAGTGAGTGGTTATAGACAGATTTGATAGAATATCTTCGAGAGATGAATAAACCAACTGCCAATCAAAAATCTGCAAACGAACTTATTGCTTTCGATCTTGTATCAACTTCGAGATTCGTGAATAATAAATTTAAAGCTATGCTTGATTTTATTTGTTGACCTGATAATCCAATCGGAGAAGTCACTCATTATTTTTGGCGTCGTGAATATCAAGGTAAAGGTATGCAACATTTTCATTTATTAATTTAGATAAAAGATGCCCCGATAATTGGCACATCATTTAATAAGGATATTGCATCTTCTATCTTAAAATATGCCACTTATAGAATGCCAAATAAAGAGTTATCACCTGAATTATATCGACGTGTAAACACACATCAACGACATAAACATAATAATTACTGCTTGCGTAGCAAAAAAACTAAAATAAGTTTTTCGAAAGTATGCAGATTTGGTTTTTCACGACCCATAACAGACATTAGACTTTGAAACTTAGAGATGTTGCTGTTTCAATAGCGGATAGAAGAAAGTTGAAAACAAAAAGCAGACTATACGATTTGTCACGATCTAAAAAGGAAATTAATATTAATGATTATAATCCAACTATTCTTACTGCTTGGGAAGGAAACATGGATATTCAATTTGTAGGTGAAGAATCTACATTATTGACTTGGTATGCTACGAAATATGTTTCTAAAGCAGAGAAGAGCAATAACGCCGAAAATACATTTGAAAAGATAAATTCAACAAAATCATTAAGAAATTATCTTTGGAATATTGGAATGCGTATGTTCAATTATAGGGAATGTGGAGCTCTTGAAGCTGCTGATTCTTTGTTAGGAATACCATTGTATGGTACTGACAAGGAAACGACTATAAGATGGTTAGATGTAAATATGATTAGGAGTAGAAAACTTAAATCTTGCAAAGAGATTGAAATATTAGATTCTGAATCTATATTTTTTTGCTTGGATAATATGTATCAATTAAAGAAGGATATTTTTTATCCTTCTTTAATTGATACATATTATCCAAGCAGACCTAAAGAATTAGAATCTACTAATTTATATGATTATGTAAAATGGTATGATATTGTGAAAACTAAACCAATCTCTAAGACATTAGAGTATTACGTGCTTGATGAATCTTTATATTTAAAAAAACGTAAACGTGGATATCTTATCAATCATTACAAATGCAAAGTGCACACTCAGACAGAGCGTTACTATTTCTCATTATTGTTATTATTTCCTTGGAGAGATATTACTGAATTAAAAAATGAATGTGATAGTTATGCAGAAGCATTTTCTTTAATACAATTTAAATTGAAAAATGCTCTTCAGTATCACGAAAGAATAACTGACATTCAGCAAGGTATGGATAATATTCAATAATTAATTAAGAAAAAAATTCAGAAATTACAAAAGATGAAGATAAAAACGACTGCCTTGATAATGGTGCATTAGAATGTGTTCCTATCAAAGTTGAAGGAGCTATGAAAGACTTTAAAAATACTGGCAATAAAGTTGATGAAGTTAACGTCGATGAAATGGTGACGCAATTAAATACTGATCATAATATCTGATGAAAATAATGAAATTCTTAGGCTTTATGTAAGCGGTGAGGGTGGTACTGGAAAGAGTTTTTTGATAAAAACTATTAGATTCTGGATCAAAAAGTATATAGGAAAAGATACAGCAGTAACTGCACCAACTGGTATAGCAGCTTTTAATATTGATGGACTTACTATTCACAGATTATTTCAGTTACCAGTAGAACATGGCCATACTGCCAAATATAAACAACTTTGTGATATAGTGCTTAAAATTATACGAGGCGAACTTAAGAATGTTGTTTTAATAATTATCGATGAAGTTTCAATGATTTCAAATATAACTTTAATGTATATACACCTTCGATTAACAGAAATATTTAATCGATTGTGATAATGGATATGTTCAAAAAACATATACTTCTTTCTGGAGATTTATTACAACTTCCATCTATGCATGAGGATTCGCCTTTTATTGAATTATCTAAACTAAAGATTGAAAAGTATATTGATGCAATGGGATCCGTAAATTTATGGACTTTATTTAGCTATGATGACTTTATTTAGCTATGAATTACAAATTAATGTGCGACAACAAGGTGATAATTCTTATCGAGATATATTAACGAGAATTCGTGTTGGAACAGTAACAGATACAGATGTAATTATTTTAGAAAATAGGAAAATAAATTTTAAAGAAACTAATTGTGATGAACGATTACAAGAATTATGTGGTTATTTGCAAAGCTTACCAATAGATACAGTTTGTTTAATGCCAACTTGTGCATTATATGATGTTTTGAATACTGCAATGTTAAATCGTATTTCTTCGAATGAAATAGAACTTGAAATAGAACTTGCTCAAGATCTAGCAGAATGCGTCATCATATTTAAAGAAAAAAGTTATGAAGATATTAAGTAAAGATGGTGATGATAGTTCCCGAACAGCTGGATTAGCAAGAATTATAATTATAAAATTAGGTGCACGTATAATGGTTAGAAGAAATATCGATGTTAGTTTAGGTCTTGTAAATGGTACAATTGGTACAATTACATCAATTATGCGTAGTGCAATAGACAATGAAGTAGAAAAAATAAAAATAGTGTCATCAGAATAGAACATATTATAGAACGCATAAGCGTTAAGTTTGAAGTAATGGATAGAGAGATTATAAGAAAACAATTTCCTATATGTTTAAGTTATGGTATGACTATTCATAAAAGTCAAGGCCTGAGTTTAAAACATGCTGTTGTAGAGGCTGGAAATTCTGTATTTAGTTGTGGACAAATATATTACAAAGGTAAAAAAAATACGCCAAGTACATAAAAAATATTCCACCTTGTATGCAACAAAACGTTTAATAAAAAATACCCTTATAATAAATAATTTATAAAAATTTTCCCTCAAAAAATATATATTATTTTCCTAAAAAAAATCAAAATTAAATATGAAATCAATGATTAATTAGCCAAGTACATTGAAGCAATTGATAGGGATTTCTAATTTGAAATATTTGTCACAAATTCAATCTTGCATTTATATATTAGATTCTCGACAAAATAAAAATGAAATTCAAATTAAGTTCCAAGTAAATTTAGAACTAAAAAAATTAAGACCAAAACAACTTACAAAAACTTGGCGTGCTCGGGTCACATTATAATACATATAATTTTACAAAGTTTGCGAATTATATACCTGTAATTAATTTCAATTATAGAAATATGTGAATTATAATACGACCCGGAGCATGCCAAGTTTTTGTAAGTTGTTTTGGTCTTAATTTTTTTAGTTCCAAATTTACTTGGAACTTATTTTGAAATTCATTTTTATTTTGTCGAGAATCTAATATATAAATGCAAGATTGAATTTGACAAATATTTCAAATTAAAAATCCTTATCAATTGCTTCAATGTACTTGGCTAATTAAACATTGATTTCATATTTAGTTTTGATTTTTTTTAGGAAAATTATATATATTTTTGAGGGAAAATTTTTATAAATTATTTATTATAAGGTTATTTTTTTATTAAACGTTTTATTGCATACAAGGTGGAATATTTTTTATGTACTTGGCATATTTTTTTTACCTTTGTAAGGTTTTTTTGGAAGGATTTTACATCTTTTTGTAAAATTTATTTATATTTTCTGCAAAAAATATATATGCATTTTTAGCACTTCTGGGCCAACTACATTTTTGTACTACTAAATCATTTATTAATTGCCATCCGGTATGTTACTATATATTATACGTCAAAATTATTGATTTAATTTAGTTTTTATCATTACATATTTACTATTATAGATTTCATTATTATTGCATTATTATTTATTATAAAGTAAAATTTTGTTTCACGTATGAAGAATCAAAGAAAATTTTAGAAGTTCAGATTTCATTAAAATAAAACATGCTGCAATTCTGTCATTGTATTAGATTTCTATCTTAAACAAAATGAAATTTAAAGTGAAATTTAGCCATTACTAGGTTTAAAGAGAAAAAAAAGAAGTTAAAAATTCGGAAATTTAAACAGATATATGTATATATATATAAAATATGTAATGAGTAAATAATAAAATATAATCGTCATAAAAGTTTAATATAAGTTTGTTGCGTATCGTAATATACATTATTTTATAAGGCAGCATCAACATATATAGTACATCCTCCCAAAACTTCAAATATATTTCCAATTTTACAAATATGATGTTACTCTTTTCCTACTTCCATGCAACATCTAAACCTTATTCTTTCAAGTAATCTATTCATACAAGTTATGATTACGCAGAAAAAGATTATTTATGTACTGTGACCGTGAAATTTCTTATTTTTTTTTCTGAACGGGGAAGTTATTAAGAGGACCGTTGATGTTGATCCACGGCACACCTTCGGCATGATCACCCTCCGTCGACTCGACGGTCACATCAAAAAAAAAGAACAAGAATTTCTGGGCGCCAGGCGCGAAACGCTAATTAATCGCAAAGAAAATCGGAAAGCCGATCGTGACGGCCCGAAATCTTGGTAGCTCACGCAAACAGTGTCGGTAGAGGCGTGGAGTTCGCGGAGAGCGGGGGAGAGGAGGTCGAGAACACTGAGAGAAAGCTAATAGTAATAAAAATTCTAAATTCGTAACATATATTTCGTCGAGAAAAGAAAATCGAATAAAATAAAAAATGTATTTAATCATATGGTTGCCATTTTGACATAATTTCACGCGCACAACCAGTCGCAATTCGGTGAAATTTGTTTTATTTACGGCGTCTTATATTACGGCGGCGAGTCCCGTGAGTGAGACAAGGACAGCGCTATCGATGCGCACGGCCGCAATCAAGAGCGAGCGAGACAGAGCATGGATCACGCGGTCGATTCGTGTCTATTGTGAAAAGCCCGGAAAGACAAATAGATTATTAGCCGATGAGTTAATGAAGGTGCGGCAATTAATCGCACCCGGGATACTGTTCTCGCCCGCCCGAGATCTATCTGATAGCAATCGATACTTCGCGAGCCCCGCGCGATGGAATGCGGCAGGGCGTACGGCGCAATACAACGATGTCACGTTAATACAACGAGTTTCGGTCGAAACATAAAGATTTTCCGACAAACTACGACAGCCGAAACGCACAGATTATGCTAATAACGACGAAATAAGCTCACAACGACGATAGATCTCACGAAAACGCGGACAATTTACAATATACGACAATGCGAAATATGACACGGTGACTGGAGGCGTTTCCCAGGGAAGCAGCGGTCCTGCAACAAAAGCTCGGACGAATCGCTCGGCCCCTCTATTATTCGCGTGTTTCCCAAAATCGCGAAAGACCGGAGACATTAATGGCGTATGGGCCACGTGCGACAAACGCGAATAATTGATATTATCTGATACGTAAAATCGAGGGCCCGACACAATTCACCAGAGCGGCAGCGAAATTGTTGACCTTACGGAAAGATCGTTCGTCTCACCAGAATGGTCCTCGAAGATCGTCAACAGAAAAAGCTCTCGGTATTCTCAACGGGATCTGCGTCCTTTTGCGTCGCTAGTCCGCCGAACAGTGAGGTGCGTGAGGTCCGCGGGAGACACGTCGGCGATCGTTTCACCCGATTTTCCTCGCCGAATCTAATTGGCGCAGGGCCGTGTCGCGCCCTTCACGGGCCGATTCTTATCACGACCGTAATTCTGCTGTATGGGTCCCGGAAATTCTCGGCCACAAAGAGAAATACTCTCGGCAGCAAACGCCCCTTACCCCGCCTGACTTCCTCGGGGCTCGGGAAATCCTCCGGTGATCCTTTCAGTTATTTCAATTACTCATTTGTTTAATGCAAAATAATTTGAAACGGTCCGCTTTTCTTGACGCTCCGGAACAGCTCGTCGGATAGCCAGGATTCGAGCAAAGGGGGGGGGGGGATAAATCAACTTGTGCGAACATTTTGTTAAAACTAGATGTGTTTTTATTGAATGAATGTATTATGTAGAAGGTGTGTATGCGAGAGTATAAATGTCGATGTGATTATGCGTACAATGATTAAACTTGAAAATAATATCCGGTGTATAAACGAAAATGGTAAGTATTGCGCGAGTAAGTAATATACAACGGATAGACGAGAAACGCGTATACCCAGTATCGGACGATCACGGAAACGCGGACTTAATCTACGGAAACGTGACGGGTATTCGGGACGGACACGGAACCTAGGACTAGTGTTGTATCGTCGACGGGGCTGGTTGTCAGGACGGCTCAGAGATGCCGGCGACACCCCGTGCAGTCAGGCAATGCCTCGACTGAGACTGCGTACAGGAAAACCGGAGTTACCCGGTGGATCGGACGATAAGTCGTCTCGGACTGGATCCGGGAAAACCGGAGACACCCGGAGGAACACCTCGACCGGGACTGGTACAGGATTCGAAGTTACTCGACGGGAGTCGAGAGACACCTCGACCAGGATCGGCTTCAGGAAGCCGCAGATACCCGGCGGATCGAGTAACGCCTCGAGCGGGATGGGATGACCGACACTGGAGACACCCGGTCGAGCTGAGGAGCACGGGCGAGATCTGGTCAGGATCTGGCCTCGATGCACTGGTCGTGTCGGCTCTTATACCGGCCGGAGATTCCCCTACCTGGCGAATCACTTAGGTGGGGCACGACTGCGAAAATTCGCGAATATTCGGACAGAGCGAGAGGGAGAGAGCGAGACAGCAAGCGCAAAGCGATGAGAGCAATCGATGAAAGCAAGCGAGACAGCGAGCGTGCGAGCGAGGAAGCGTACGGGCATGTATGGTTGTGAGCGAGATAGCGGGAAGTTAGCGGGTGCGATTAAGCAAGCGAATAAAGAAGTAATTATATTTTATTAAATAACGACAAATAGGAACGAGACGCAGGCGCATCATTACGAATTAATTTACTTTACAATTAAATTAAACGGGATTATTTAATTAACAGAAAAAGAATTAACTTCATTTTTATAGAACATCATCGCTTCAATGAATTGATAGCGTCCGTTAGATTTTGTATTCAAAAAAATCCTTATTTGAATGTGCAACAAATAAATCTACAAGCAAATAAGATTAATAAGACTAGTAAAATTTAGTAAGTTAAAACAAATAAATGACAAACAAAGCTGTGAATAGTGTGCAACAGATTGAAAAATCTTTATTTATTTAACGTTAAATTCCTGTCGCCAGTAGATAAAATAAAAGACGAAATTTAAATCGACCACACTGGCAATTTTTGGTTGACAATGTAACGTTCCGACTATGGGTTTTGGTCCATAACAAGTGAACTAAAAATTGTTTCCAGTATTATAAACAGAAAATAAATTACAGTAATTTCAAATAAAAAGTGAACAGAAAATTATATACATACAATATCTTAGTTAACTATTATATTGTGAGAAATAAGGAAATCACTGTGTTAAGATTTCATCATATCAACCTCTCCATGAAATAGAGAAAGACAAACTTTATTAATCTATCATAAATATTGTTTAAATTCTCAATGTCCTTTTGTAAGTTAATAATGTTGTCAAACTTTTGATAAAAAACATTTCAGCAATTTCTCTCTTCCTCACATGTTTTTCATTGTGTAAAATAACCGGTATTGACCAATTAAAGTCGTGATTAAATTCCAATTTATGTTTGCTAATGACAGAAAGATTACTTTCATGCAATTTAATAATATGTTAAAACGTTTTTTGACACGAGTGCCTAAATGTCTTTTCGTTTGGCCAATATATGACGTATTACAATTTTTATAGTATAATTTATAAACGACTTCAGTCCTGCTATTAATAGGCAATCTATCATTTCCACGTTTAATCAATGCATTAAGTTTTTTAGGTAAATTGTAGACAACAATAAGACGTTTATTTATTTAAATATCAAAAAATAAAATTATAACATAAAAATAAGTAGTACATAATAACGCATTATATATTACGCATAATAATGCATAATATTCTGTATCTTCATTGATTCATGGTTTTCTTTTTTATATTTTTCATACACACTGAGTATTATGATCAAATGATAACATGATACACGTTAAACTTTAATTTCTTGTGCACGAGTCAGACGAGTCATGGCTGTATACATTGTAGGGCCGGTAGTGGAAAGTAAAATATTGTGTCGGTAAGATAGTGAAAAAAATTTGTAAAATATTTGTAACTTGATAGTAAAAGAATGATCTTATAACGGTTTAATTCAAGGTAAGCGAAGTTGAATGAATTTAAAACACACACATACTCTGTCTCATCATTCACTGACAGGTCAAAAGCCAATCCAATTTGTGTGATAAGCCAAAGGCCCGTTAGGCGTCGATAAATCCATTTGAATTCTCGACATTGCCCGACTTTCACCGTCGCCCGCGTGGAGATGGGGACGGAGCGTGAGCGTTATACACTGTTTCGAAAGTCTTAATGTTTTTAATTTTACTTTTAATTTTATTTTTTTCATTTTACATGCAGATACATAAAAAGATATAACACGTACAATTATAAAATTACAATTTATTTCAGTCATATTGTATACAAGTGAACGAACAAAATGCGGAACAAAATAATGCTACTGCTATTGCTAGTCCTCTTCTTCGTCTGACTGCAACGAGCCAAATGAGGCAACCTCTTCTCTTTCTAGATCCCTAGAAAAGGAAGGAGTAGATAGCGGAGTAGAAGGCGGAAAATACGAAGGTGATCTCGGCGGAGAGCCGAGAACAACATCCTCTTGTTCTTCCACCTCCTCATCCTCCACCTCCTCTTCCTCCTCCATTTCCTCCGCTTCGACCTCGTGTTCAAAATTCTCTTCTTCCATCATTTCATCCCATAGCCAATATGCCGGACATTTTTTTACTATTTTACCATCTGGATTCAATACCATGATGTTTTACCTTTTATTAGTATTAGGAGCCGAATACGTCCGGTATTCAATCTGTTGCGGTCTTATATACCGAGGCTGCCTCAATTCTCTTATGAGAAATGGTTTGTCCCTGCTATCATCTGTCGGCTCGCCTCGAACTGAATCGCCTTAGGGCTCGCACCACCGTACGCGTAGCGCATGCATGACTTGGAGTGCAGTAGGCGCTGAATGTGTGGTAGATCGTAGCCGCCACAGTATAATATAGTTATAATAATATCTTATAATAAATAATATGTGTATATACATACATATATATATATATATATATATATATATACATATATATTGTGACGTTGCAGTCCTGTCGCGCGTCCATCCGCCCCGATAAGTTTAACGGGCAGAGCGGCCGCGCCAGAATCTGCATCGAAAGAACATTATCGAGCTCCCCGGAGAGACGAACGATATTATTATGTTTTTCGCGTTTATTAATTTTATTTGTCATTTCTTTTGTATCGAGCGAATTTCGGGCAACCCGCCGGAGAAGATCAGGAGGGCTAGGAGCGCATCGAGGGATCTTATGTCACGGCTGACGACACGGCGCTTCTCGACAGCCAGCGAGGGACGAAATAGCGCCTCAAAGGTCGAGTGACCAGACGCCAAAGAGGCAACATCACCCCTTTTCCAGAAGGCAGAGCAAGGGACGGGTCGGCGCTACCTCCCCCGCAGAGGCGAGAACGACAGCTGAGCCTCCACAGGGCCATTGAAAATGGGCCAACGACAGCGAAGTTTAATTCGAGGCCGTTGTGCGCCAGGCGCCGAAATATCTCGCATTTCGCGAGGCGCCAGGATCTCTCGCGTGCCGTGATATGATTGGCCGCGGGGCTGCGCACCCCTCTACGCGGTCATTGACGCCGCTATCGACCCGGGATGGAAAGATCCAGGGATGATTCTGGTGCGGGCGCTCGATAACAGTAGTCGCAATTTGTCGGTTGTCGTCTTGTGAAAGTTTGTGAGAGAATCGCCGTTGTCGAGATATCCGCCGAGGACGAAGCCGAGGCCCATCCCCAGCGCTAGGAGAAGTATCGATGAGGTTGCCCATCTTTTTATTGTGAGCCACATACGCGATTTGATCCGCCGGCCGGCCGTTCTGCCGCCGTCGCCATTTTGGTGTTTCGCGACCGTTCAGGTTCAGGATCGAGCCAGCGAGATTTTGGTGAATTTTCGGGCGATCGGAGGCAAGCGACCGAGGAAGAGCGGACCATCGTATTGTAGGCATTAATTGATAAAGGAACGTTCGTCTCTCTCCGGGTCTTGGGGTATTCATTACGCGTAGCTATCGACCGCCGAATATCGATCGCGTGCGCGAAGGATCGCGAAAAGCGTACGCCGCCCGTGTCGTCGTGTCGTGTCGTTGCCGCGTGAAATATTCCCATAAATTATCTCAGGGCGATTTTTGTGTCTGATTTCGTGGATGTCGTCGTCGATTGTTAAGTATGCGTGTGGGCGTTTATTGTATTTTATCGTATGATGTGCGTTAGAGTATTTGCGTCTTTGTCGCGCTTATTACGCCGTCGAATAGAGCGTAATAAATGATAATTTGTGTCTGTCGAATTTGTCGCGGTGCGAAATAATCGCCAAAGTCCGACCGAGAGTAAAATCTGAGCTGCTTGTGCGGAAGAAAGAGGCGAAACGCCGGCAGAGAAAAATCTCCGGCCGCCATCGGCTATCGAATATCGAAAATATCGTTCGCCTGTCGCATACGAGATCCGTCTTCGCAAAACGATTAGTTATTTTCGATCTCTGGTTAATTAGGCTATTGAGCTTAAGTTGTCGTTAATTAGGCTGTTGAGCTTAAGTTGTCGTTTAAACTTGCGAATTGGGAAATTGTGAAGAAAAGTCAGTAGCGATAAATCGTCGATTTGGTTGTCGAAATTACGACAATTACCTTTTGAGTGAATATTATCCGCGAATATTTTCGTGCCGAAAATCCTTTGTCTTTCGAGAAATATCGTTCAGTCCCGCAAAACTCCGGCCATAAAAACGGGCTCGGATAAACAGCAGGAATGTGTTAGCGCTCTCGTTTTTGGTTGTCGATTTCAAGCGAACATTTGCTTTGAATAACGTCTTATTATTCGTGCCAAGATTAATTTGATTGTGTATTTCGCTTTCGTATTTTCTTGAATTTATTGTGAACCGTTGTTTTCAATCTGATCTGTTATTCATGTTTATTTTTACATTTTTCTTTTATATTATTTCTCTTTTAATAAATTTGTTATATTTCTTTGTTAAAATCGCGTAATTTATTTGAGTGTTAGTTTCTCGTGGTTGTCGATACCCGTTTTGTGTCTGTCGCATTTTGAATTAATGAAGTCTCGCATAATCAATTGACTTTCTTCGAAAACCCCTCCCCTCTACCGTTAGGCGAGCTAGTCGGCCCGTAGCGAAGCAGGCTATTATTTTTCGCGTTCTTTGCAGTTTCGTGGAAAAAACTGATGCGCGAAAGACCGCATTCGGCGCCCAACTTATCGAGATATCGAAACGGCCTCCGCTCCGCTGCGGCTCGCGCGAGAACGCCCTCCATCCCAGCTTTCTGAGCGCGAGTACATTAATTTCGCTATTTTTTTTACGGCGTTTTCGCTTCCCCGCGCACGCTCCTCCCCAACATCTCGAGGAGTGTGTCGATTAATTTGAATTGAAGAAACGTCGCAATATATATATATTATATATATATATATATAGACGATTATATATATATATATATATATATATATATATAATCGTCTATATATAGACGAGAAAATTAGGAAGAAGAAACAGGGTGGCGTCAGGCGCAAATACGGCCCTGAAGCCTGCAGGAATCATTAAAATCAGTGACGATCCTGAGGGTTGCGAAAGCGCCACAAGTGGCCTACTTACGCATTAATTTGCCGGCATTTCGGGCCTTCCGCTCGTCACTGTTCGGCGGACCAGAGTAGGGGACGACGGCCTAGAATAATCGATTGTCTGAGTGGATGCCGAGAGCCGAGAGCCGCAAGGATTCATCGGTGAGACGAGCGTCGACCTCTTAAGGCCGTTTTATCGTTGTATAGCAGATAGAATTAGCCCGAACAAAGTCAGTGCCGAATTGCTGCCGTTAAAAAAGTTCCTTACGCGAGATTAATTCGAGTTGCGAGAAGTGCGTAGTAGAATGCAACGACCGGCCGACATACTTTGTTCGAGCTACAATAATATTAAGTGCCCTCTCTCCCGGTTAAGTGCCGATAATCAAATTTGTCTTTTTCTTCTTGCGATTATTGTTGCTGGTAAAATTTTGTGTAAAGTAGCTTGTGATACGACGAACTCACACACAAAGGCGATCGCGATATTTGATAGTCGGCAGATACGTTGCGGCATCGACTCGCGATCTCTGCGACGTGAATTGTTCGATTCGTTATTATAATTTATTGTTCACGTTTTTGATATTTTATTACCGCTAATTGTTCACGCTCATGTTCGATCGTTTATCTTGTGTAATTGCTTATTCGCTCAATTCTTCCGTTATTGCCGCAATTCTGTATTTGTCTGATCGTTTCACGCTAATAATCGATTCTATTAATATCGCGTTTGGCGAATTTAACTACCGTGATTATTTAATATTTTTGGCTTACAACAGGCGGATGTCATTACTAGAAGCATCATCGCGGCATTTATTATTAATAATTCAAGCGGAATTTGTAGCTGCCGAGACCCTGTAATGTCTCGTTTAGCGCAATATTCCAAGACTTTCTTACGCTGCTTTTTCTATCGCGTGACACGTGATAACGCGGTGATCGCGCTCGAATGCCGGCCCGTCGCTGCCGGAAAAATTTGATATAATCGATTGTACAACATCTTGCAATATCTACGTGAATCTGTCTCATGATGAACTTTATCTGTTTGTTAAATATATTCATTTTTATTATTCTAATATTCTGTCTTATTGCAGTCCTCTTGTATTCTCGATCCTTCCTTGTTAATTAGTAAAACGGACCGCCCCCTCTGCCATTTTCGAGACGGGGCTAGCCGAGCGTCCGTCGCGATTAATTGAGTAGCGTTTTCCGTGCTTATTATATCGAGATATCAAATTACTGTTTTGAAGTGGTGCGAATTACCGTACCTGGCACCCAGAATACTTTTGGAGATAAAATTGAGTAGAAATCGCGCCGAAGGAGTGCCGTGGGCCAACAACACCGGCCAGATCTCATTATCAGCCCTAATTAATACAATCTACGGTCACA
>NW_020229448.1:0-20000 GCF_003227725.1 Camponotus floridanus
TTAGACAATATATATAATTGCAAATTTATAATTTAATATTGCTAGTCAAATGCCTAATGTCATAATGTCTAAGAATGTATATTATATAGGTACATTGATGTATATGATAATGTTAAAAATTAAAAATAAATTGCCATCAGTATTAAATAATTAAATAAAAATGGAGGAGAGAGCAATGCTATGGATGCTTTCTCTTGTTATGTTTGTTGGATCTTGTCTTGGAGCTGGATCACTGCCATTAAGTTAAATAAATTTATCAGAAGAAGTAAGATATAGAAGTGAAGAAGAATATTTTATGTAATATAAAATTATGTATGTATATAATAGGTGTATATCAGAATTCATTGTATCTTGTAATTTACGTGCAATATGTTTTCCATAGGACAAGTTACAATTAGTTTCAATATTAGGAGCAGGACTCCTTGTTGGTACTGCGCTAGCGATTATACCTGACTGTACCTGAGGGTGTAAGAGCATTATTTACTGTGGATGGTATTAAATAATGAAAAAGGTTCGTATAGTAGTATAGTGCAATTGCATGTTTACTGATTACCATATTTCATGAAATTAACATCTGATTAATAGTATTCCTGTTCTTTTTCCTTTTTTTACAGGCAATTTACATACTTTAACTTGGAATTAGTTTAGTACTTGGTTTATGCTTTTAATTGATCAATGTTCAGCCAGAAAAAGTGGAGGAAGACAAGAAAAGTATTACAGCAACTTTAGGTCTTATAGTAGATGCTGCTAGTTGATTGGCGGTGTTGCATTGGGAGCTGCTGCTACTACATCTCAAGCTGATGTCGAAGTGTCTTAGTTTTTCTTCGCAATAATGTTACACAAGGTAAGAAGGTTATATACAATGTTTCAGAAATGAATTAACAAGCGCTTATAAAATATGTAAGTTAATATAATTAGCTTATCAATTTCTTTTATCGCTGAACATTAAATTATATTTTATAGGCGCCAGATGCATTTGGACTTGTGTCAATTTCTTCTTCATGAAGGTGTAGATAGAAAGTAAGAAAATAAGCAGACACTTATTAATTTTCTCTCTTGCGGCACCGTGTCTTGCACTTGTGACATATTTTGGAATTGGAAAAGTAATGTGAGTGAGTAATGTAAGCTGTGTTTGCCATAATAACTCTTTATATATATTCTAAAGATATTTCTACACAAAGTTTATGTAACAATATTGTATGGAAATATTACATTAGTATAGTAAATCTTATATTTGGATGAGGGCACTTTTACGAATTACATCCTTTTCCTGTCACTTAAAAAGAAGAAAACTTTAAGAACTTCCAATTTATTTCAAATAAATAATAATTATAATTAATTAATAACAAATAAATTAAAGTTTTTATTAAAATAAATTTGTTTAAATGAGTACAGAATATGAGAATACTAATATTAACGTAAAATTAATATGTATGGTCATATTGCTCATAATCTCATCTAAATTTAATTTAAATATTTGCAATTTTGGTAATAATACAAATAAAACTTGTATCAAGTAATATGAATATAATTTTGAATTTATTTTTAAGCTAAAAATCTTGGACCTTACTTTGTATCTAAAACATCCAACAATTTAGAGGGACTTTCTATTAAAGGACTTTAATTCTCTATATATATATCTACTGACAATTTCGAAATTAAAAATAAATAATATTTAATGTTTATTAAAGGCTATTCAGTATTTTCCTTTCTATAATATATCTAAAATCATTGAAATAGATGATCTGCTGATATTTTTAACTAAAATAGATTGAAACTGATTGGAGAACCTACTTGTTTTAAAAACTCTTCAAAATAATCGTTTTACAGTACATTTTTCAAGATTACTTATTAATTAATATTATAATATTGTTACATTACGTTAGATAAAGATTTCATTATCTTGCCTACATATTTTTTCTTCCTATTATACAAATTAATATTTTAATTTTGTTAAAGAGTATATGGAATGTATCGCAAGATGTGTACACATACAGTTACACCCCATATGCGCACTATACTTGTTTCTTTTGCTGTATACATATGCGTATTGTTTAATAGAAACATTTATTATCTGAAAGGAAAAAATGTTCCTGCTGATGCACAAAAGCGTAACGTCATATACTGATATATCTAAACACTTATGATACTTGCCCTACAGAATGACATAATTTAGATAAAGGAAAATACTTAAATAAAGTGTGTTAGTATTTTGTTTTATATTATAGAAACAAATTTGATGTAAAGCTTATATAATTGAAGTTGCATAAAATTACTCTGCTTGCTACAGTATGCTTGCAGATATCCAAACTGTCGAAACGCAATCTCTGCAATATACAATTGTTGTATGCATATATGTATGCAAAACATATAATGGTGCGAGTTGGGAAAAAAATGCTTTACGATTTAGAACAGATACATTAGAAGCAATTGTACTAAGCATTTAACGAATAAAATTCATTTATATATTATTTATTTGCCCAATATTTCTGTTATTAAATTACGTAATTTTTCCTTAACAGACACCTATTGTAATGAAATAACATACAGTGCACAAGATAGTTAATCAATATATATTATAGAGAAACAATAGAAAATCCGGGTACTAATTTTAGATATTTTTTTAAGGGATGAATGTTGTTTGTGTATATATTTCCTATCGATATGTACAAATAAAACTTGTATATATATTTAGGACATTCAGGACTGCCGCGCAAGACTGCACGCGCCAATCAGGCGCGAGAACGGACGCGGACGCGCGAAGACTCCCAATCAGGAGCGAGGACTGCCGTGCGTGCGCGAAGACGTCCAATCAGGCGCGAGAACTGCCGCGCACGCCGCCAAGACTCCCAATCAGGCGCGAGGACTGCCGCGGACGCGCGAAGACTGCCAATCAGGAGCGAGGACTGCCGCGCACGCCGCCATAACTGCCAATCAGGCGCGAGGACTGCCGAACATGCGCGAAATTGCAAATTTAAAGGTTTAAAGGTTTAAAATTTCGTTGGCGCTAAAATGTAGCGTCAGCCATTGGTTGAACAATGAAGCAACTACTTACTCTTTGTTCAACCAATGGTTGACGCTACCTTTTAGCGACAATGAAATTATCTTCCTTTATTCCTCCATTGTCCTCCAGACGGTCCTTTTATGTAATAAATATAATGCTCCATCTGTATACGTAATACGTCTATGCTCCGAGATGTAGGAATTACCTGGTCTGAAGTACTGTCGATCTTGTCGACGTTTGTGGTTTAATTAATCGATTCAATGATTATTGTATATAAATCATCGAATATCTTACTTATATTTTGATCTGTCGAAAAAATTATTACATTGACATTATAGATCAATATATATAATTGCAAATTTATAATTTAATATTGCTAGTCAAATGCCTAATGTCATAATGTCTAAGAATGTATATTATATATATTGATGTATATGATAATGTTAAAAATTAAAAATAAATTGCCATCAGTATTAAATAATTAAATAAAAATGGAGGAGAGAGCAATGCTATGGATGCTTTCTCTTGTTATGTTTGTTGGATCTTGTCTTGGAGCTGGATCACTGCCATTAAGTTAAATAAATTTATCAGAAGAAGTAAGATATAGAAGTGAAGAAGAATATTTTATGTAATATAAAATTATGTATGTATATAATAGGTGTATATCAGAATTCATTGTATCTTGTAATTTACGTGCAATATGTTTTCCATAGGACAAGTTACAATTAGTTTCAATATTAGGAGCAGGACTCCTTGTTGGTACTGCGCTAGCGATTATACCTGACTGTACCTGAGGGTGTAAGAGCATTATTTACTGTGGATGGTATTAAATAATGAAAAAGGTTCGTATAGTAGTATTGTGCAATTGCATGTTTACTGATTACCATATTTCATGAAATTAACATCTGATTAATAGTATTCCTGTTCTTTTTCCTTTTTTTACAGGCAATTTACATACTTTAACTTGGAATTAGTTTAGTACTTGGTTTATGCTTTTAATTGATCAATGTTCAGCCAGAAAAAGTGGAGGAAGACAAGAAAAGTATTACAGCAACTTTAGGTCTTATAGTAGATGCTGCTAGTTGATTGGCGGTGTTGCATTGGGAGCTGCTGCTACTACATCTCAAGCTGATGTCGAAGTGTCTTAGTTTTTCTTCGCAATAATGTTACACAAGGTAAGAAGGTTATATACAATGTTTCAGAAATGAATTAACAAGCGCTTATAAAATATGTAAGTTAATATAATTAGCTTATCAATTTCTTTTATCGCTGAACATTAAATTATATTTTATAGGCGCCAGATGCATTTGGACTTGTGTCAATTTCTTCTTCATGAAGGTGTAGATAGAAAGTAAGAAAATAAGCAGACACTTATTAATTTTCTCTCTTGCGGCACCGTGTCTTGCACTTGTGACATATTTTGGAATTGGAAAAGTAATGTGAGTGAGTAATGTAAGCTGTGTTTGCCATAATAACTCTTTATATATATTCTAAAGATATTTCTACACAAAGTTTATGTAACAATATTGTATGGAAATATTACATTAGTATAGTAAATCTTATATTTGGATGAGGGCACTTTTACGAATTACATCCTTTTCCTGTCACTTAAAAAGAAGAAAACTTTAAGAACTTCCAATTTATTTCAAATAAATAATAATTATAATTAATTAATAACAAATAAATTAAAGTTTTTATTAAAATAAATTTGTTTAAATGAGTACAGAATATGAGAATACTAATATTAACGTAAAATTAATATGTATGGTCATATTGCTCATAATCTCATCTAAATTTAATTTAAATATTTGCAATTTTGGTAATAATACAAATAAAACTTGTATCAAGTAATATGAATATAATTTTGAATTTATTTTTAAGCTAAAAATCTTGGACCTTACTTTGTATCTAAAACATCCAACAATTTAGAGGGACTTTCTATTAAAGGACTTTAATTCTCTATATATATATCTACTGACAATTTCGAAATTAAAAATAAATAATATTTAATGTTTATTAAAGGCTATTCAGTATTTTCCTTTCTATAATATATCTAAAATCATTGAAATAGATGATCTGCTGATATTTTTAACTAAAATAGATTGAAACTGATTGGAGAACCTACTTGTTTTAAAAACTCTTCAAAATAATCGTTTTACAGTACATTTTTCAAGATTACTTATTAATTAATATTATAATATTGTTACATTACGTTAGATAAAGATTTCATTATCTTGCCTACATATTTTTTCTTCCTATTATACAAATTAATATTTTAATTTTGTTAAAGAGTATATGGAATGTATCGCAAGATGTGTACACATACAGTTACACCCATATGCGCACTATACTTGTTTCTTTTGCTGTATACATATGCGTATTGTTTAATAGAAACATTTATTATCTGAAAGGAAAAAATGTTCCTGCTGATGCACAAAAGCGTAACGTCATATACTGATATATCTAAACACTTATGATACTTGCCCTACAGAATGACATAATTTAGATAAAGGAAAATACTTAAATAAAGTGTGTTAGTATTTTGTTTTATATTATAGAAACAAATTTGATGTAAAGCTTATATAATTGAAGTTGCATAAAATTACTCTGCTTGCTACAGTATGCTTGCAGATATCCAAACTGTCGAAACGCAATCTCTGCAATATACAATTGTTGTATGCATATATGTATGCAAAACATATAATGGTGCGAGTTGGGAAAAAAATGCTTTACGATTTAGAACAGATACATTAGAAGCAATTGTACTAAGCATTTAACGAATAAAATTCATTTATATATTATTTATTTGCCCAATATTTCTGTTATTAAATTACGTAATTTTTCCTTAACAGACACCGATTGTAATGAAATAACATACAGTGCACAAGATAGATTAATCAATATATATTATAGAGAAACAATAGAAAATGCGGGTACTAATTTTAGATATTTTTTTAAAGAATGAATGTTGTTTGTGTATATATTTCCTATCGATATGTACAAATAACACTTGTATATATATTTAGGACATTCAGAACTGCCGCGCAAGACTGCACGCGCCAATCAGGCGCGAGAACGGACGCGGACGCGCGAAGACTCCCAATCAGGAGCGAGGACTGCCGTGCGTGCGCGAAGACGTCCAATCAGGCGCGAGAACTGCCGCGCGCGCCGCCAAGACTCCCAATCAGGCGCGAGAACTGCCGCTCATGCGTGAAAGCTCCCAAACAGGCGCGAGGACTGCCGAACATGCGCGAAATTGCAAATTTAAAGGTTTAAAGGTTTAAATTTCGTTGGCGCTAAAATGGGTAGCGTCAGCCATTGGTTGAACAATGAAGCAACTACTTACTTCTTTGTTCAACCAATGGTTGACGCTACCTTTTAGCGACAATGAAATTGCACCTTTATTCCTCCATTGTAGACGGTCCTTTTATGTAATAAATATAACGCTCCATCTGTATATGTAACATACGTCTATGCTCCGAGATGTAGGAATTACCTGGTCTGAAGATACCTGGTACTGTCGATCTTGTCGACCTTTGTGGTTTAATTAATCGATTCAATGATTATTGTATATAAATCATCGAATATCTTACTTATATTTTGATCTGTCGAAAAAATTATTACATCGACATCATAGATCAATATATATAATTGCAAATTTATAATTTAATATTGCTAGCCAAATACCTAATGTCATAATGTCTAAGATGTATATTATATATATTGATGTATATAATAATGTTAAAAATTAAAGATAAATTGCCATCAGTATTAAATAATTAAATAAAAATGGAGGAGAGAGCAATGCTATGGATGCTTTCTCTTGTTATGTTTGTTGGATCTTGTCTTGGAGCTGGATCACTGCCATTAAGTTAAATAAATTTATCAGAAGAAGTAAGAAGAATATTTTATGTAATATGAAATTATGTATGTATATAATAGGTGTATATCAGAATTCATTGTATCTTGTAATTTACGTGCAATATGTTTTCCATAGGACAAGTTACAATTAGTTTCAATATTAGGAGCAGGACTCCTTGTTGGTACTGCGCTAGCGATTATACCTGACTATACCTGAGGGTGTAAGAGCATTATTTACTGTGGATGGTATTACTAAACTGGAAAAGGTTCATATAGCATGCAATTGCATGTTTACTGATTGCCACATTTCATGAAATTAACATCTAATTAATAGTATTCCTGTTCTTTTTTCTTTTTTTACAGGCAATTTACATACTTTAATTGGAATTAGTTTAGTACTTGGTTTATGCTTTTAATTGATCAATGTTCAGCCAGAAAAAGTGGAGGAAGACAAGAAAAGTATTACAGCAACTTTAGGTCTTATAGTATATGCTGCTGGTTGATTGGCGGTGTTGCATTGGGAGCTGCTGCTACTACATCTCAAGCTGATGCTCGAAGTGTCTTAGTTTTTCTTCGCAATAATGTTACACAAAGTAAGAAGGTTATATACAATGTTTCAGAAATGAATTAACAAGCGCTTATAAAATATGTAAGTTAATATAATTAGCTTATCAATTTTTTTTATCGTTGAACATTAAATTATTTTTTTATAGGCGCCAGATGCATTTGGACTTGTGTCATTTCTTCTTCATGAAGGTGTAGATAGAGAGTAGTAAGAAAATACTTATATAAGCAGACACTTATTAATTTTCTCTCTTGCGGCACCGTGTCTTGCACTTGTGACATATTTTGGAATTGGAAAAGTGAGTAATGTAAACTATGTTCGCCATAATAACTCTTTATATATATTCTAAAGATATTTCTACACAAAGTTTATGTAACAATATTGTATGGAAATATTACATTAGTATAGTAAATCTTATATTTGAATAAGGGCACTTTTACGAATTATATCCTTTTCTTGTCACTTAGAAAGAAAAAACTTTAAGATTTCCAATTTATTTCAAATAGATAATAATTATAATTAATTAAACAAATAAATTAAAGTTTTTATTAAAATAAATTTGTTTAAATAAGTACAGAATGTGAGAATACTAATATTAACGTAAAATTAATGTGTATGGTCATATTGCTCATAATCTCATCTAAATTTAATTTAAATATTTGCAATTTTGGTAATAATACAAATAAAACTTGTATCAAGTAGTATGAATATAATTTTGAATTTATTTTTAAGCTGAAAATCTTGGACCTTACTTTGTATCTAAAACATCCAACAATTTAGAGCGACTTTCTATTAAAGGACTTTAATTCTCTATATATATCTACTGACAATTTCGAAATTAAAAATAAATAATATTTAATGTTTATTAAAGGCTATTCAGTATTTTCCTTTCTATAATATATCTGAAATCATTGAAATAGATGATCTGCTGATATTTTTAACTAGAATAGATTGAAACTGATTGGAGAACCTACTTGTTTTAAAAACTCTTCAAAATAATCGTTTTACAGTACATTTTTCAAGATTACTTATTAATTAATATTATAATATTGTTACATTACGTTACATAAAGATTTCATTATCTTGCCTACATATTATTTCTTCCTATTATACAAATTAATATTTTAATTTTGTTTGAGAGTATATGGAATGTATCGCAAGATGTGTACACATACAGTTACACCCATATGCGCACTATACTTGTTTCTTTTCAGCTCTATACATATGTGTATTGTTTAATAGAAACATTTATTATCTGAAAGGAAAAAATGTTCCTGCTGATGCACAAAAGCGTAACCATATACTGATATATCTAAACATTTATGATACTTGCTCTACAGAATGACATAATTTAGAGCAAATACTTAAATAAAATGTGTTAGTATTTTGTTTTATATTATAGAAACAAATTTGATGTAAAGTTTATATAATGAAGTTGCATAAAATTACTCTTCTTGCTACAGTATGCTTGCAGATATCCAAACTGTCGGGACGCAATCTCTGCAATATACAATTGTTGTAAATATATGTATGCAAAGCATATAATGGTGCAAGTTGGAAAAAAATGCTTTACGATTTAGAACAGGTGCATTAGAAGCAATTGTACTAATTATTTAACGAGTAAAATCATTTATATATTATTTATTTGCCCAATATTCCTGTTATTAAATTACGTAATTTTTCCTTAACAGACACCGATTGTAATGAAATAACATACAGTGCACAAGATAGATTAATCAATATATATTATAGAGAAACAATAGAAAATGCGGGTACTAATTTTAGATATTTTTTTAAAGAATGAATGTTGTTTGTGTATATATTTCCTATCGATATGTACAAATAACACTTGTATATATATTTAGGACATTCAGAACTGCCGCGCAAGACTGCACGCGCCAATCAGGCGCGAGAACGGACGCGGACGCGCGAAGACTCCCAATCAGGAGCGAGGACTGCCGTGCGTGCGCGAAGACGTCCAATCAGGCGCGAGAACTGCCGCGCGCGCCGCCAAGACTCCCAATCAGGCGCGAAGACGTCCAATCAGGCGCGAGAACTGCCGCTCATGCGTGAAAGCTCCCAAACAGGCGCGAGGACTGCCGAACATGCGCGAAATTGCAAATTTAAAGGTTTAAAGGTTTAAATTTCGTTGGCGCTAAAATGGGTAGCGTCAGCCATTGGTTGAACAATGAAGCAACTACTTACTTCTTTGTTCAACCAATGGTTGACGCTACCTTTTAGCGACAATGAAATTGCACCTTTATTCCTCCATTGTAGACGGTCCTTTTATGTAATAAATATAACGCTCCATCTGTATATGTAACATACGTCTATGCTCCGAGATGTAGGAATTACCTGGTCTGAAGATACCTGGTACTGTCGATCTTGTCGACCTTTGTGGTTTAATTAATCGATTCAATGATTATTGTATATAAATCATCGAATATCTTACTTATATTTTGATCTGTCGAAAAAATTATTACATCGACATCATAGATCAATATATATAATTGCAAATTTATAATTTAATATTGCTAGCCAAATACCTAATGTCATAATGTCTAAGATGTATATTATATATATTGATGTATATAATAATGTTAAAAATTAAAGATAAATTGCCATCAGTATTAAATAATTAAATAAAAATGGAGGAGAGAGCAATGCTATGGATGCTTTCTCTTGTTATGTTTGTTGGATCTTGTCTTGGAGCTGGATCACTGCCATTAAGTTAAATAAATTTATCAGAAGAAGTAAGAAGAATATTTTATGTAATATGAAATTATGTATGTATATAATAGGTGTATATCAGAATTCATTGTATCTTGTAATTTACGTGCAATATGTTTTCCATAGGACAAGTTACAATTAGTTTCAATATTAGGAGCAGGACTCCTTGTTGGTACTGCGCTAGCGATTATACCTGACTATACCTGAGGGTGTAAGAGCATTATTTACTGTGGATGGTATTACTAAACTGGAAAAGGTTCATATAGCATGCAATTGCATGTTTACTGATTGCCACATTTCATGAAATTAACATCTAATTAATAGTATTCCTGTTCTTTTTTCTTTTTTTACAGGCAATTTACATACTTTAATTGGAATTAGTTTAGTACTTGGTTTATGCTTTTAATTGATCAATGTTCAGCCAGAAAAAGTGGAGGAAGACAAGAAAAGTATTACAGCAACTTTAGGTCTTATAGTATATGCTGCTGGTTGATTGGCGGTGTTGCATTGGGAGCTGCTGCTACTACATCTCAAGCTGATGCTCGAAGTGTCTTAGTTTTTCTTCGCAATAATGTTACACAAAGTAAGAAGGTTATATACAATGTTTCAGAAATGAATTAACAAGCGCTTATAAAATATGTAAGTTAATATAATTAGCTTATCAATTTTTTTTATCGTTGAACATTAAATTATTTTTTTATAGGCGCCAGATGCATTTGGACTTGTGTCATTTCTTCTTCATGAAGGTGTAGATAGAGAGTAGTAAGAAAATACTTATATAAGCAGACACTTATTAATTTTCTCTCTTGCGGCACCGTGTCTTGCACTTGTGACATATTTTGGAATTGGAAAAGTGAGTAATGTAAGCTATGTTTGCCATAACAACTCTTTATATATATTCTAAAGATATTTCTGCACAAAGTTTATGTAACAATATTGTATGGAAATATTACATTAGTATAGTAAATCTTATATTTGAATAAGGGCACTTTTACGAATTACATCCTTTTCCTGTCACTTAAAAGGAAAAAAACTTTAAGATTTCCAATTTATTTCAAATAAATAATAATTATAATCAATTAAACAAATAAATTAAAGTTTTTATTAAAATAAATTTGTTTAAATGAGTACAGATTATGAGAATACTAATATTAACGTAAAATTAATATGTATGGTCATATTGCTCATAATCTCATCTAAATTTACTTTAAATATTTGCAATTTTAGTAATAATACAAATAAAACTTGTATCAAGTAATATGAATATAATTTTGATTAGTTTTAAGCTAAAAATCTTGGACCTTATTTTCTATCTAAAGCATCCAACAATGTAAAGAGACTTTTTATTAAAGGACTTTAATTCTCTGTATATCTACTTACAATTTCGGAATTAAAAATAAATAATATTTAATGTTTATTAAAGGCTATTCAGTATTTTCCTTTCTATAATACATCTAAAATCATTGAAATAGATGATCTGATATTTTTAACTAAAATAAGTTGAAATTGATTGGAGAACCTACTTGTTTTAAAAACTCTTCAAAATAATCGTTTTACAGTACATTTTTCAAGATTACTTATTAATTAATATTATAATATTGTTACATTACGTTACATAAAGATTTCATTATCTTGCCTACATATTTTCTCTTCCTACTTCAAATTAATATTTTAATTTTGTTAAAGAGTATATGGAATATATCGCAAGATGTGTACACACACAATGCGCACTGTACTTGTTTTTTTTGCTCTAAACATATGTATATTGTTTAATAGAAACTTTATTATCTGAAAAGGAAAAATGTTCCTGTTGATGCACAAAATTGTAACCATATACTGACTATATCTAAACATTTATAATACTTGCTCTATAGAATGACATAATTTAGAGTAAATACTTAAATAAAATATGTTAGTATTTTGTTTTATACGCATTGGAGTGAGTAGGTCCGGTATTCATAGTCCGATCTTATATTTAAGATTGTCTTATGCCGGGTCTACAATAAATAATTTGAGCCCTAAACCTTAAGAAATTGACCAATCACAGTCGAGTATTTTTTTCATACTCGAATGTGATTGGTCAATTTCTTAATATTTAGGACTTAAATTGTTTATTGTAAACCCGGCCTTAAGTCTTGCCCGAGGTTGACTTAAGACCTCATTCAACCAATCAAATAGCTGCGTAGCATTACAAGCTCTAACTTAAAAATATGTTAGTACGTGCAACGAGAATAAACCTTTTACATAGTGACTTTAATTTTGACTCACGAATCCAATCATAACCATTATATAGTGCCATTATAGTGCGGGGCATAACGGACAAGACAAAATAGCCGCGTCACTGTTAATCTTCCGTGCAAAGTGAAAAATACACTAATATGTTAATATACATCTAGCAGCGGACAAACGGAACACCGTCGCCAAAAAAAATGAAAAAATAATACTAAAATCTGTTAGAAAACATTTAGATATGAGAAATGCAGTTTTTCTCTATTTATGTGTCAACAGCAACACAACATTTTGATAGTTATACTTTTCTATCTATATTTTTTTCATCAAAATATTTGCATAAATATTTACAGTTTAATAGCCTAAAATTATCTGTACCATAAATGTTATAAATATTTCCTAAACCTTTTTAAAATTTTGTTTTGCCTGTTACAACAATATTTCAAAAATTTATAGATTATAAATGTATTCATTATATTATAAGTAGTCTCATTTTATTATTATTGAACATTTTTATAATGTTCTTTTCATCAATATATTCTCAGAATATTCTAATATTGTCGAAAAATTTTTGTAGAATCTTTATAGAATATGGGTCTGTCGGGAGCGTCCCGTTTGACCACGTTGTGTCTTACCACAGCCAATTATATCGACCTGTGCCTAGGGTAACCAGCAACGATTAACCAATCAGAGAGTCCTATTTTGAATTGGCCAATTGGCGACGTGGTCAATCGGGTGCCACCCGTCTGTTCTTTTTAGCTGCACTGCTGCACTAGTGAAATAAGTTAGAATGAGACAAACATGCTTTCTTTCACTCTAACTAATTGCACTAGTGCATCAGTGCAGCTGAAAAGAACAGACCCTATGTTTATGCTATCTGGGATGCGTACTATAGTTATTTACAATTACATATATCGTGAAATTGGTATAAACTAGACCTTTATTTAAACTGTCATCTTCCTTCGTTTTTAGATCACATTTTTTCACTACTGGCGGCGCATATGTTTCCCAGTCCGCCCTCTTCTTTGCAATTAAATACCCTAGTATTCAGCTCGTAATTTTAGATTCAGTCAGCGGTGAAAGTCTCGCTGTGAGAAGTCTGGTAGTTGCTCATCGGCAGTCATACGGATTGTTTGGAGTATACTGCACTGTAGAAAGAGAGATTGATATTAGATTATTTAAATAGAACTTTTTTTAATGGTTCAGTACAAATAAATGTGTAATTGATATACACACGTATCAGATGTATATGTATATAAAATGCATACATTGTGTTACATCTTTTAGAATTCGAAATGCTTTTGTCTTCAAAGACAACTATGAATCAAAGTGAAAGTTAGGTTAGATTAAGTTCTTCAAGACTTTACTTGTCGTTTCATGAACATAATTAAGTGAGTGTATTAATAGCTGTGTAACGAGTTTTAAAGTTTTTATTTCAAGGAAAAAACTTTTACTACGTGTACCGCACATTGTCATATATACTTATATATGACACGACCTTGTCAAAGAAGATACTTGGAGAGGAATTATAGCTGAACAAAATATAATTTGGTAAGACATAAAAAGTAAAAAAAATTATGTATTTTTCTGTTTACAAAACAGATTGAAATAATAACATCGATTAATAATTCAGCGTCTTATTCTTGCGCTACAAGACAGCAACAATATATTTTTTATTTTATTATCAAATAAATTTATGTCAAATTATTCCAAGAACTTATATTAAATTATTCCAATAACTTTTTGATTATCTATAGAAAATACTAAATAAGCACATTTGTCGAATAATTCATTGGAAACTTGATTTAATATAAATACATTTTTATTTTAACAGAAAAAAACCTTTTTTCTTTTATTAAAGTTTTATTGTTTCCGCATGGAAATAGTAAAGATTAAATCAACATATGAATATTATTTTTTTGATCAAAATGTTATAATAATAAAGATTAGTTCTTTCTTATGTCTTATTTCATTCATTCATGTAATGCGTATAAAGTTCAGTTGAGAAAATTAGATCAATTTTTACTCAATATAAACATATTTCTAATGAAATTGACTTTAAACTGAATATACTTTAAAAGAATTTGCATAATTCATATTTTCAAAAATGTATTTATAAAAATTGATTTAAAATTATATTTCATACTACTAATATATCCTATTTGCGTATTAAGGACATTAACTTTTATTATTCGTAATCCATTTAATTATTCGTAATTGTCGCATTTTCTTTTTACTAAAATATATTAAGATTGCAGTACATTAAAGTACTTCTAAGGTTGAATTATTGAAATATCATTTAACGAATTTGTAACAGTTACTTAGAGAGAAAAATAGCTATGCAAATTATTTTCATCGTTATTTGTTATTAAATTATTTTCATCGTTATTTGTTATTAAATTATTTTATTCAAGCTTTGAAAGCGAAAATTCATATTCAATATAAATTAAACTCAATATCGTTGGTTTTTGAACGTCATCATCATTGATCATGAGATTGGAGTGCGCGCACTATATATATATATATATATATATATATATATATATATATATATATTTCACTATCATCAAATCGACATTATGCAATATATCTGACAAACGTAGGCGATTCTTGGAAGAAGTGTTCACCTGTCGGTGAAAATAGAGTGACGTAAAAGCATGGTAGTGTAGGAGAGCGCGTGAAATTTTCAGATCATATTCCACGAAATAGACGTCACTACTACGCAGTGTGATCATCATTATCGTCTACCAAAAACGTTTTTCTACGAGTTCGAAAATTCATAGAAAAGCACACACTTTGTAATAGTGCAGGTACTCAAACCATTATATGTATATAATAGCTGATGATAAATTTTTATAAACCATTTAAAACATATTAAATATGTAATGAACACGCTTAAAGGATAAGTATTATATAAACAAATCGACATTTAAGAAAGATACATAACTGAAACCATCAAAGTTTATTGTTGTCGCTTTTTATCGTGATTTTGAATTGTTTCTGTCGCTGTGATGGTTTTTGAAATAATTATCATCGCGAATATATTTTAACATTTAAAGAAAATTGATAATATACAACTATAATATTCATTTACGATATTTGTTCGGAAAATTATATATATAATTTTATTATATATATATATATATATATATATATTTATATATTTATATTTATATATTTATATATTTATATATAACTGGTGAGGTTTAGATATATAAAAAAGTAAAATAAAAGAAATTAATTGGAATTTATGTATAATTCCATTAATTTGTTTTCTTCTAATTTATTTTCTTACATATAACCTTGCTAATTCTTCAGTTACAAGTTAATTGTATTGCATGTATTTTGCAGCTTATTTATGTAGAATCAAAATAATTGAAATATTGTTTTTTTTACTTATATCTCTAAAGTTCAGTTTATCTGAAAGGAATAATATTTATCAATCTTGCTAGTAATACAACACAAAAATCTCTAATATTGCATACTTAAAAAAGGATTAATTATCCAGTTTTTTAATTAAAATTTTGCTCTCGTATATTATTATAAATACTAGTTTAAAAAGTCTATAGTTTTTAATACACTTTTATTTTGACATTTATAATATATAAAATCATATGTGTTACAACATCATAATGTATACGTGAATGTGTTGCGTCGGCGGATTCTCCGAAGTTACGTTCCGTCCGTGGCGTTTATCTCGAAAAATCTACATAATGTGGTTAAAAGATCGCTTCGCGGAATTCCTTGCTTACTGAGTACGTCCCACATCTTTCCGTCGTCTTGTCAATAATCAGACCAGCTATTAATCGAGAATCGCGTATAATAATTGAAAATTGTGAGAGAGTATATTTATGGATAAAAGTTTAACGAAATTATTTGCATTCTCGTACATTTGTAAATACATCATTTCAAAAATTTTGAAGGAAATAATATCTATAAGATTTTTTCTTTAATCTAATAAGATTTAGTCGGATATATAGAGTTTTGAAATTTCATTAGAGTTTTAAAACAAATAATTTTATTTTAAAATGCACTGTTCTTCAAGATTTATAATAGCAGTGCATTTTAACTTTCAGAATTCATAATATTAAAAGACATGATGAGTGTCTTGACAAAATGTATGTTGAAGAAACGTTTCTCGTGTTTAACAATATTTTAAAGACACAAACTATTTTTACTCTTTCTTGAAAAGGTTTTATAATTACGCGCAAGATTATCCAATTTTTTAAATTGAAACATGTATTAGCAATGCATTCGATTATCACAATGAATTAGCATAATAATCTCTTCAATTTCCTTTGTTATTATGAAATGTTTAAATTCTAAAAAGATAGGAATGTTACGGAGGAGTGTTCATAAAAGTGAGGAAATCTCATTTGATAGAAACATTAGATTTTGCAATTTAATGAAAGAAAATACAAGAAGAATCGGCAAAGATTTTCATGCGTTTTGTTCGTACTGTTTGTCTAAAATAACATAAACAATATATTCACACAAAAGTTTCGATCCCGAAAATACATATAATTATTATCAACTAGTCTAATATGCATAATATTCGATGTGTTTGCATTCGAACTCTAGTATGCAAGTGTGATCCATCCTACAAAAGCAATAGGGTTGCATACTATCCACATTATGATCTACATTATGATTAAAATTGCATAAACATTTTTTGTTCACTCTTTCTTTTATCGTATTTTTCTCTTTCTTCTACTTCTTATTTTTGTCCTTTTTTTTCTCATATATTTCTGTCCCTCCTCTCCTTCACTCTCAGAAAATGAAATGATGCGAGATTCCTTGAAGTTGAATTGTACTAGCTTTGCTAAGCTCAGATTCTTAAAGAAAAAACGCCTTCCGTCTCCCTCTCTCTTGTTTGCATTCCTATGATTCAAGAGAGATCTAATGACAAAAAGCGCACAAACGAATTGTCTTCTCGTTTTGCAACATATTTCTCAGCCACCAAGAAATTAATCACAACGGTTCGATCTCTTTTTGAAAAATTATACTCCTCTAGGGCTCGCAGATTTCCAAATAATTTTCATCCACTTTCGATAACACAAGTTATTTTCACAAACACTATTCCACCGCTATTAAATCTGTACATCTCTACATGTATCTGTATTTGATTCGAGCATTGAGGGTGCATTTCAATAAAATATATAAATGTCAATTTAGAGTAGAACTTGGTTAATTTTAACACTCTTTTGCGCGCACCCGCGTGTGTGTGTATGTAAATATTCATTGTTCTAACGTACTTCGAAACTTTTGACATTTATATATATTACTTACACAACTTATATATATAAATTTGGAGAAAAATAGAGAGAAAAGGAGAGAAAGCATCATTTAAACGTCATTATTTTTTGTAATATTATACAATAAAGATTCTAAAATAACACTAAAGTGATAAATAATATTTAATCCAATAATTGATCCAATAATTGATCCAATATTTAATGGCTTCTAAAAAAATTTACATAAAAAATATAAAACGACTCTAAAGTAGAGCATTTTGTAATTAATTATCTTCTTTAATTTCATTTTATCTTTAACACTTCAAATATTTTATATTGACTTGTTATATATTTTTTCCAATTTTTCTATTTAAAAGTTGCAATATATTTTAGAAAGGCAATTTTAAAAAGTTAATATTCAGTTATGCAACATAATATATGAAATCATATCTTGTAATTTGTTCATATACTTTTTATTTATTTCTTTTAGCCAATTTATGTGAAAGTGATTTATATTATAAAATAAAGAAAAGGATCTCTCTCTTTTCTTTCACACACACACACACACACACACACACACACACACACGACATGCAATCTTTTATAGTTATATAACAAATAGAATATATTTTATTTGTTTCTACTCGAAAATTTTATCTTCGCGGAAATTCGCATATCCCACTATGTGCTTGCTATTTCACCTTCGGGGACATATGTCGAAGACAATAATAGCCATGAAAATTTAAAACGGAATATATACGTGTGCGCGTGCACAAACATGCCCCACGAAGAAAGAACCGAAATGAAAGAGGTTTCTAGATGGCTTGGCCTTCTGATATTGCGACACTCGACCACTCGAGGCCCCGAGTCCCCGTTTCGTGGAAGCACGAGTTCGAGCGATTCCACAAATACTTTGAAATCAATGACACACGGAATTCACGTACGAGAACAAGGCAGAATGTGTACTCTTATAGGAACGTAATAAGTACATATACCCGTAAATAGAATAGCTGGGATATTTTTATAAACAATGCACAAGTTGTAATATTGATGTAACTTTCCTTTAATGAAGATATTGAAACAATTTTTTTAAATTTATCTCTAACTCTAATAATAAGAAAGTTATTATATTCAATAAAAATATATTTTTTATAATTTAATATAAAACAAAAGATTGAAAAAGATTTATATGTAAAATTTAATATTATAAGAGAACTGTGTGAAAACAATTTATAGCAAACATTGAATTAAACAAGAATTGAGGAGAATCTCCATCTTATTCATAAAATTACAATATATTTCTAAGATGTTTAAAAAATAACAACATTCTTTTCAAAGGCATTAAAAGATGGTCGAAAGGTGCACAAAACTTGCAACTCTTTAGAATCTTAATATTATTTAATTTCATTTATTTTAAATATTTTAAAACTATATTTCTAAATTCTTTTATTTTATATTAACAGTTTTAATTCATACTTTGCAATATAAATTTTATTTCTAAAATTATATTCAGCTATGTAATTTCTGATTGAATTGTGATTAGAAATAAAAGAGTTTTGATAAATTTGCATTTTAAAGATGATATAATATTTTTAGTCTATTTTAAATAAATTGATTTTGCTAATAAAATCTTATAATATGTATAAAAATCAGATATTTACCAACCAGAACACCGTCTACACAATTAAATAGCCAAAATATAAAAACATAGTTTCAACTTTCAACAAGGAAAATATCGCATTTCATTCACTGCGCTTATAAAATATTTCATTAACTGCGCTTATAAAATACATAGCTTATAAAATATATCTATGTCTGTGATTTTATTGTACACACGTCGTAGAAAATATTACACAGAATTGTATAACATTTATATCTCTTAATTTTTTCAAATTTTGATAAAATAAAAAGACTTAAATTTAAAGTAAATTTTCCCCATTATTTAACTGATGATAAATCAAATATTGATTAAAAATGTAAATATTTTCCTAATATTTATTGCTTTATCAATATCAGAATTAATTAATTTCCCTATCTTCTTTTGACACTGATAAAAACAAAATTACTCACAAGATTATTTGTAATGATATCTTTTAATATTAGAGAAAACTAAAATGTTAAATAAAATGTATAAAATAGCAATTTGCAATTGATGTCAGACACGATAAATATCAGTAAAATTTACACTGCAATAGCTAACTGTGTCAATAATATTATCACAAGCTTAGAAAAATAAAATATATCTATGATGTTACCCAAAAATTCATGAAATTTGCCCATAAAAAAGATTGCTTATTTCAATTTTTAGCTTCCATTATTGTTTTTCGAAATAATCCCCTCGAACATGGATGTAACTCTATTTCAACACATTTTTTTC
>NW_020229448.1:25000-90000 GCF_003227725.1 Camponotus floridanus
ATCTCTTGAGAAATGCATCTATAGGTCGATGGCTAATGAGAGACAGCTCGGACAGTAGATATATCTTTGCGATATCTGTGCAAACAGCCAGAGGACCTACTTCTGTCAGAATGTGCTATTTCCTGAAACATTTCCAATTCGACGCTGAACCAGGACTGGCGTTGGCGATTCCGACTTTCGAATGTCCTATTACAATGTTGGAGCACTATGTTGAATATTCGAAAAAGATGGATCGCAAAGAGGTGTGGGTTGATTATAGCGGACAATTATACAGCCAGATCTATTTAACCAAACCTCTGATCAAAGAAGTCAAATCGTTATCACATTTGGCCAGACTTGTCGTGAATAGAAACAAACTGCCCACCGAACATCTGCCTCTCTTGATTAGGGACTACCTCGCGGAATACCCATACACCCTTTAAATGTGTAATCACGTATCGTCAATTACGTAAAATCAATGCGCCTACCTTTTTCTTCCAATATCTAATAAAAATTTATTTTTCTACATCTCTACAACAATTTGTTCTTCGATAAATGATCTACGATATTTTTTACTGCATCGACAAAGTTTGCGTAATAGCGAAAATAATTACAGTTTGCGCGAATGTAAATGAATACTCAATTTGTTATATAATAATTACTCATGTTCTTATATTCTATACATATATTAAATATCTAGTCCTTCAACCCCGTACTAACTTTGTGTTTTGTTTCTTAAGAAATGAAACGTTTTCTTTATGATAAATTACAAAATTACGAATTGATTTCTATTGTTTCTGTGATGATCAAGAATACTTTCTTTATTCCATTTTTTTCTCACGTTTATTTTAATAGCATATCCACAGAATGACAATATCATTTTAGATTTATTTGTATTTATATCAAATATGTAATAATGGAGGAACAGTGCGAGAACTTTAATTTAGTGCAAAAATACCAAATTTGAAATAGAAGTAAATCTGGAATAAAGGAAGGAAAAAGAAAATTAAATAGATTTATTCGTAGATTTTTAGGTAAATCTTTTTTTTTTTAGATTTAATTTCTTTATTTCTATATATGTAAGATAAATTTATAGCATCGAATTGTCACACTTAATAAAAATTAAATTTACTGAATATATAATGAGAATACGAGTTAAAGAATCAAAAGATTATTCTTCTCTATGCTATACAAGGTGTTCGGCAATAATCGCCGAACTTTTCGTGTGCAGAAAAAGCGGGTGAAACTGGATAAAAGTTTTCTTCTATCGTTTTGGAATCCGCTTTGCAATAAATTAATGAGAAATTAATTAAAGAAGATAAGAGGGAATAAGAGCGCGCGACGAGAAGAAATATCCTACCTATAATGTGGCGCATATTAGATGCATGACGAAGTGGTGAAGAAGAGGATCTCTTCAAAGGATGGTAGCGGCACTCAGTATTACTTCTAGCAATACGTTTGGTGAGCGTCCCGCTCATTGCTTCGTATCATGTTACAATGGAAAGACTTTTGTCGTCACGTGCTTGTCTCGCACGAGTCGACCGATCTTTTTTTATAATAATTTCTCATTAATTATTGCGAAAATCGCAAAACGGGAACTTTCCTATTCAGTTTAACCCTGATCCGCTTGCACAGCGAGAGATTCAGCGACATTATTATTAGATATTCTGTATAATATAGAGATAAGCATACTTTTATTTTATTTGATTGGATATAATCAAACAAAAGGACTATTATATAATCTATAACGCGATACAGTTTTTGAAGTTAAATGAAAATCGCATTAAGCTATAAATTAAATATCGATGTTAACAAAATTGAATATATTTGAAACATTTTATTATATTAAAAAGACAGCTAATTAAAAACTGACTTAATCATCGGTCAATCTGTCAGAATTAGTATATTCGGTAGAGTATATCTCCTTTAATTGGTATCTCCCCTCTACATGTACGTACTTTCATAAACACTAAAGGCCATTCCAGAATACGATGCAAATATTCCGTTGTCAGTTGTAAAAAAATTGCGATCCAATTAGCATCAAACTAGTTCGATGTTGATTGGATCACAATAATTTGGCAACTGGCAACGGAATATTTGGGACATTTGCTACGTACTCTCTCTCTAATGGCTCTAATTAAAATCTACATTTATTTTACTTGAATTCTTTAAAATTTTCTGTGCTTGAAACGTGTTAAATATATATTTAAGTGTTGAAAAAAGGGAGAGAGCGAAAAATTTGAGCGTAGGAAATGGAAACAAATTGAATAAATCTATAGCATCCTCTCTATATCATAATAATCTAGTAAACACTGTTATATTAATGTTATATAAAAGCAATAAAACGGAATGTTATAAATAATATACATATAAGTATTACTGGTAAATTACTGCTTAATTTTCCATTCGTAAATATAACATGTGTTATATACGTTGTTACATCATATTCCATGGCTGTGTTCCAATATTCGTTGCCAGTACTGAAGATCTATAGTTTATGTGATGTATACTACAGATTTTCAGTACTGGCAGTGAATATTGGAACACAGCACATGTAGAATTGGTTCATATAAAATATTTTGGTTATATAGAGTTGGTAATTAAATAAATAAATTATATATATTTATAAAATTTGAAGTTTATAATATACATAGAAATTTCAATTTTTTTACTTCAAATACGCCATAAGTGGATTGTTTCCTATTTCGCGTTCAACTTCAAATAATTCGTTTAAAACATTCTGATTCTTTTGTTAGTATTATATTAGAAATTAAATTGACAAAAAAAGAAACTTAAGATCCAGATCTTATGTTAATACTTGTCCTATTAGACTTTATATCCGTTTTATAGAGAAAAATTGAACACGAGCCTAGGGCACCTACACACAGAACGCGACAACGCGTTACGCAGTTGGCGAGAGAAAGAATGCAATGTTTAACGAGTTTCTTCATCTTTCAATTCAATTAAATGGAGATATAATCTTCCCCGTCTTTACAGATGTCTACAATCTTCTCTTACATTTAAGAGAGAATGCTAGACTTCTTAAAACTTTTTCTAATTTTGATGCAGCATTTGATTCAGTTCATCAATGTAGTTTGTCAAGTTTTCTATCTGTATATTTATGTTTACTGTCTATGCTATGGATAAATCCAAAATAACATTGTTTTTCGATATATGTCTATGATAGAGATCAGATATAGATCAGAATCAATATGCTTGGGCCAAAAAACTGCCAATAATGTGAAATTTGTGCCTATATGTGACTTATTTATATTATATATTTTGCTGTATTGTGTGCTCTTATAGAAGTAAATATTGATGCTTTGAAAGAATCACAAAATTGGATGTGGGCCTATAGAACTCAGGTATTTGCTAAATGCTGCATAAAGTTGTCCAGCCCTTTGAACTTCTCCAATGCTGAAAAAAAGATGACACAATATAATAATAAACATGTAATAAAGTTTAATTAATCTTTTTCATTTAGAAAAAAAAATTATTTTTTGAGGATATCTGACAACTCGTGTGTACTTATTCTCCAAAAAGTGCAAATTTATTGTGAATTTTTTTCACATTTGTTGGAAAAATTTAAAAGCTATTTTCGAATAATGGCCTACATGAATTTTTGTTATGTAATATCTCTGTTAATTGATTTATCCTACTTATCATTATAATTCATATAGAATCAGATGATAAAATAGAAAAGATTAAATTTTTTCTTTAACTTCTCGGCGTATATATATAAACATCTGCACACATACATCGCATGCATATATGAAAGAAAAATTGACTTTAATTGTAAGAGAGCATATTAAAGACACACAGTCTCTCTAAAGTCTGTTATTTAAAAGTAAATTTTCTGTCAAACTGCATTCTATCTTATTCATTAAAAGTCAAGCAAATGTAAAAAATTAACTATACGTGTATAGTATAGTTTGCTTTTGTCTAGGATCTTATCTTTAAAGGATTAAAATTAAATTAGTAAGTTTACCGTAATTCCGTAATATTACGTTCTTTGCTGGAAATAATGTCTTGGAGCTGTTTTCTTTCTCTATCGCTATCGCAAAACAGTTCAGTGTGAATAATTTGAACTTCGTTTAATCGCACATGGAGCGCAGTAATCTGTTGATTCATATTTTCCATTTGAATATTTTGATCTTTTAATCTTGCTCTTTCCTCGAAAAGTTCTTGTTTTAACTTCTCGCTTATCTGTTTTTCTTGATTAAGCTTATCTTTAAGCAAATTGTATTGTCTTTGAGGTTCGACTAACTCGTTCTGAAAACTTGATATTTGGCATTGCAAGAAGGACACAATTCTTTGAGAATCAGCCAATTTTTCTTTCAATATATTTTTCTCCTCTTCTATTTTTTTGTAACTTTCTTCCAGTTTTGCATACCTGTATGAAAAAGTATTTAAAGTAAAAACTTTGGGAGAGAAATAAAACTTGTAGTCTTTGTTTGCTATGTTTTACACTAATACATCTCTACCATTTGCTCGAAGATTGCCATAACATTTCATAATGAAGCAAACATATTATAAATATATCAACAATGTAACATAATTATTTTGGTAAACTGTTTACCCAACTGTTACTGTTTACTCGATTGTACAAAAATTACAAAAACTAAAACGATATACATCTGAATATGGTTAATTAGTAATGAGAATCAATTATGCTTTGCGAACATTACTAACGAGTTTAAAAACCTTCTTATATTTTTATAAAATTAAATAAAAATTATATTATCGAACAACCTGAATACTTTATGCTCCGCGTCGTTTAATTTAATCTTTAAAAGCCTTTGTTTTTCACACAAATCGTGCAGTTTGCTTCTGCTTTTATGTAATTTGCTCTGGCAAACTTTAAAAGCTTGTGTAATCTCTTTTAGTGTGTTTTTCAGAATATTGAGTTCGATTCTGTATTTATTATCGCGCTCCTTGGATTCTCTTTTCAAACGATACATATCAATCTTATTCTTCGATAGCAGATCTTCGTACGCTCGCGTAGTAGATTCAAGCTTATTCCTTTGTAAATCAATATTCAATAGATTTTTGTGAATTTCTTTTTCATATTGTCGAATCTATTAGATATAAGAAGAATAAGATTAAAAAGTAAACTTGTACAGTACTTCATATTACTTCCAAATTTAATAAATCTTTTGTATATTGCAATAACGTAAATTGCATAGAGGATATTATGTAGATAAAATAACTGCTGCATTTTAAATTGAATCACTTCCAAAATTAAAACATTACTTTCATTATTTTAGATAAAACTATATCGATAAAACTATATCGATAAAAGAAATTTTACTTATACTTTTCAATTAAAAGATTTCTACAGCAAAGTTTTGCTCAAAAGATTCGATTGAACTTCAAAAATATATTTAAAGAAAAATAAATTTTATTATTTTACCTTAGAATCTGCCTCTTTTTTGTTTTGCGAACATTCACTATAATCGTTCTTCAAATCCTTATAACTCTTCTGCCAGTTTTTCTTTGCTTCATCATGACTCTTCTGCAATTCGGCAATTTCCCTAGCTTTATCCGAATCAAACTTCTGCTTCTCCTCCTGCAATTGATTAATCTCAGTTTGTAGCAAGCTTAGCTGTGCTTGTATATCATTCATCTCTGCGATTTTTGTCGTGAGCTCACCGGTCAGTTGATCGATTACTGTAGTACGTTCCTGTAACATTTTAGCGAGATCGACAATCTTGGCATCTATCTCGGTTGCCTTATTATTGTAATCTCTTGAGGAAATATTTACACGTGCGTTTGAATTATTTTTATCGTCATCCAATTCTGTATTTATTCCCGAGTTTATTTCTAAAAGATTAATTCGATCGTTAATCTCCATATTTGCAGATGATTGAAGAATAACAGTCTCGACTTTTTCTTTCTGATGCAGCATTAAATGCTTTTGCTCTGAATATGCAGTTTTAAGATCGTTACTTGTTGTTGACAGTATAAAATCCTTTACTATCGTTTCTGTCGGAAATTTTATGAATTTTGCATCGATAGATAAAGCGATTTTGGCAATGGAATATCTATGACGATTTTCTTGTAGCTGTTTTTCAATCGCTAACATAATGTCCTCAGGTATACAGTTTCCATACAGAACAAGGTTGGTAATAATCTTGTTTTCACATATTGCTTTCAATAGCAGTTGCCCGCCTTGCAAGCCCAATGTATTCCAGGACAAATCGATGCTTTTCAAAACCTTATTCCGATGTATCATTTTACATAGATGCTGAGCGCAATGTGGCGATATTTGATTGTATCTGCATGATCAACATCATTGTCCTTTTTACTCTTAGTTGGTTTCAATCATATATTATACTATTGACTTTTTACTTTTATTTTCAACTTAATTTCATTAAAGGAACTTTTCTCTGTATAATTTGTATATTTCTTATACAAAATAGTTTATTAGATAGATAAGAAGTTTATTAAAGTTTATTAGATAGATAAGAAAAGAAAGGAGAAAATGTATGTATACAATGCAATACATCAACTAATATCAACCTCATTCAATAAATGGAACAAATTTCCCAAAGCATAAACTTTCAAATAAATTATTTAACAATTTATCATCATTAATGTATACTTTTTATTTAAACTAATGATAATAAATATTTTCTTAACTCAAATTTAAAAATATAAATACATAAAAGATACAAAAATAAAAAACACTTTATATCTAATATGTAAAGTTTACAAGTTCACAAGTGAAATTTATACAAGCACCAAAATTTATATTTTTGATACATAATAGATTTTTGTTACATGCACCAAAATTTATATTTTTGATACATAATAGATTTTAATTGCAGTTTATATATATATATATATATATATATATATATATATATGTTATTTTTGCTTTTTAAAGTAATACAAAGCATGTATCCGATATAAACCTGTAATTTCAATTGAAAAAAAATAGAAGAAAACATAGCTGAAACAAATAAAAATCTCAATGTTACCTGAGATCGACTTGCTCGATGTTGTGATTTTTAGTTAAGCCATCGCAGAAAATAGCAAATGAATCTATATAAGATCCTATGCTATTCCACTCGATATATAATTGTTTGAGTGTGTTGTTGTATGCAAGAATCCGTCCTAATTGCGCAACTGAAGGCCCATTTACATTATTACCCTTTAACTTTAGAGTTGTCACAGTAGTTCCCTCGCAGAATGCGTTAAGAATGCTATCAAGACCCTTTGGTAGTAACATGCAGTCACTCATATCGAGTGTTTTAATCGTAGAACTGGACACTAATGTCTGTGCTATAATCTCGCAAATTGGTATTATTATTGATAGGCAAGATAATCGTAATTCCCCAGTGATACTGTAAAAGATGAATTATATAAATTTCTACCATAAATTTTTAATTACAATTATGCTCAAGATGAGAACGAATATTTTTTTCTCAAATATGTAAATAGAATAGAACATGATATATCTCATCATCATCGTCATCGATTTTTTATCACAAACTCTCACGAAAAATAATTATAAATAGATATTTAACCATTTAACCTGTTTGATGAAACTGATTGCGATAACGTCACAAAATAATAGTTATACTTACAAATATAAGTTAAATTAGGTTAGATATAAAAATGTAAGTATGTACCTGCTAACTTTGATCGCATCTGAGATCTCATGAGCCGAGAAAATTTTACGTTTCTTGCACAAACGAAGAAAAAATTCATAATCTTGTAACATTTTTATGCAAAACTTAAAACTTTTGTGATAACTTTTCCAACAGATATAAATATATATATTTTCACGCCGAATGTCGTAAAAAGATTGCTTTATACTTATCGCTAATCCTTTATCGTCTTTTACTCATCAACCAATTTTAATATAAAAATTACGACATACAGCGAAAAACGAAAGTGTTCTCGGTCGCAGCCGTAATTTCTTTTTCTTTGAAATTTAATGGCCACTTCTGATCTGGGAGCGATCAGTATATTCAGGCCAATAACTGGTTTGACAGCCGTAATTTGTATGTTTATACTACGCCATATTAAAGGCCATCACACACAAAATTGCATAGCTGCATATGCATAGCATAAGACTATATGGACCAATGAGCATCGAGTATTAAGTTGCCATATTGACTTACATATCATAATATTCGATGCTCATTGGTCCATATAGGCCGGTATTCATAGTCCGATCTTATATTTGAAATCGTCTTAAGTTCGAGCTTGAAATGCTACGCAGCTATTTGATTGGTTGAAGGAGGTCTTAAGTCAACCTCGGACCAGACTTAAGACGATCTTAAATATAAGATCGGACTATGAATACCGGCCTATGCTATAGCCATTGTAGAATGGCCTTAAGTCTATAGCACACACTTTCCATGACATAACAGTAAAGTTTCGACCAATCGCGTTGCTCAATTTGGCCGTCCGTAACCAAAACCTTTTTCGAAAAAACAGAGCTCTTATTGGATATCGCTCATCGCTCATCGCTTATCGCGTCCAGTGTGCAAGCACCATAAGTACCATAAGAGTACTTTCCGATTCACGCATGATGCGCATAAAGTGACAGAAAATGTATAATATGCGTGACATGAACTATATATTTTCTGTCACTTCATACGCATCATGCGTGAATCAGAAAGTACCCTTAATTGGAGTTTGGCCGAAACGGCCCTGAATATTGAAGATGTCCCGTTGCCGAATCATTGCGATCCAATTAGCTAGCTCGACGTTGATTGGATCACAATTGATTTAGGAATTGGCAACGAGACAGTTTTGCAACTTATTTTGGAATGGCCCTTAAAGCTCAATGGAATGAATGCGCCTTTAGGTATAGAGATCTTTTTTCTCCCGATGTAGAGAAAAAGGATAACCTCTGAACTAGTGTAGCCAGTTCAGCTATATCAGTTTTCTGCTAGCGTTTGCATTACTGCGCGTGCGTGAATTTGCACATCCGATGGCTCCAATTCCCAACTCTCTGCTGACATCAGAATTGGTATTAGGACGCGTGCGCAGTACCGCCTTACGTGGCATTGTCAGCAATTGGGGTTGAGTTGACGTACGTTTCTCGCAACGTTTTCGTGTATAAACATTTTCGGTGATATCAAGTTTTGTTATGTTTCAAATACATTTTATGATATAACGTAAGTATATTATATAATTTATGATTATTAAAAAACTTACTGTTGCTATTTCGTATGTATATATTATGTTTATTTAAAACATCGCACACATACGTTTTTATTATTTCATGTCTTTCGATGCATATTTTTTATTTTATTTAAACAAAAAATTCGAATTACACGAACATATGTTATCTACGCTATACTATTATACTAGATTTTTTTTTTTTTTTTTTTTCATATAGGTTATCTTTTTTTCGAAAAACACGCATTTTCTACAACTGTTTGGTATATTTTATTCATATTCATTGTATGTACGTTCACTTGCGCGAATTTTTGTATGTCTTTATTGTGATTAGTGGTCGTAATAATAGTCCATCCATATGCTGAAGAATACTCAATCTTTGTTGTTTCTATATATATGTAAAATGAATAATCCGTGTGTAATAATCTTAGCATGTTCTTAATATGCTTTTAGTTTGCAATTGTAATAAATTTTGTTGTAACAGATGCAGCACATTCAGGAAATAGGCAGGCAGCATCCGTACGCTGCACCTGTGCCTCCAATGAATAGTCAGCAAAATTTTTCAAGACCGCCGATTGTAGGACAACAAAATTTGGCAGATTCTCAAATGCATTCTTCTCCTCAATCTCTCTTATCGCCCATGCAATCTATGAATCATTCCCAAATACCAAATCCTCCAACAACAGGTGCTCCTAGCTCGCAATTGTCTTCACCTTTATCAATGGGTCCTCATGGACATGGACAATCTTCTACAGATTATCAAACTCAAATGGCCAATCCTCCCCCAAATGCTAGCTTATCTCAATCCGGAATAGGGCTATATAATTCCGTACCACCATCGCAAGCTGTAATGAGTCTGACGAGTTCCACAAATCCGACAGGCTTATCACAATTTGAATCAAGACAATTTGCTCCTCCTCTATCAACAATGGGACAACTTGTAGCGAGTCCTCCAGGCACTAGCCTTTCCCAAGTTCGACAAAAGCAATACTTACAAACCGCACCTCCAATACTAGGCCAGACTGTAACAAATCCTGCAGGACCAGGTGCACCACAGTCTGGACAAAGACAATATAGCTCCACTGCACCTCCATTACCAGGACAGACTTTATCTAGTCCTTTAACAATGAATCGTGCATCATCTAATACTACTTCGAGTTATCAACAGCCAACGTACCAACAACCAGGATATCATAATCAGATGGTACAACTATGATTAAAAGTTATTCTATTTTGAGATTAAATCAGATTATTGACTAAAGAACAGAAAGAAAAATGCAACACATGTTCTTTCTTGCAGGAAATGTATAATAATCAGAGAAGTCCTTATCAAAGTGGAGTACCTAATCCTACGGGATATCAGTCAGGATTGCAACCTCAGCAAGCTAGACGACTCGATCCAGAACAAATGCCGAGCCCAGTATGAATTTAGAAATTTTGCCAATTCAATTTATTTTCCGATATTATGCCGAATTATTATCCCAATATAAATGTAAATACATTTGTTGCATGTAGATTCAGGTAATGCAGGATGATCAAAATATGAGAGGTGGAGTGTTTATAACAAATCAGAGAGGTCTGGTACCACCTTTGGTAACGACTAAATTTATCACTCAGGATCAAGGAAATGCATCCCCTAGATACATAAGATCCACTATGTATACTGTCCCTACTACTACTGATATTATAAAACAGGTATATGTGTGTAAATATATATATATATATATATATATATATATATATATATATATATTGTAATTTGTCAATAAAGCTTTTGTAGATTAGATATTTTATTTGACATTAAGACACAACCATATTGTTTACAGACCAATGTTCCTTTCGGACTAGTGATAAGTCCAATGGCTCGTATTGTTCAAGGAGAGTGTGAACCGCCAATTGTGGATATGGGTGAAATGGGACCTGTACGTTGTGTGCGTTGTAAAGCGTACATGTGCCCATTTATGCAATTTATCGATGCCGGCCGAAGATTTCAATGTATATTCTGCAAAGCCACTACAGAAGGTAATAATTGGCTATTGATGAATTTTTCTATAAGAATTTGCAAAGATCTCTGCACTAATTATTTATATTTCCATGTTCTTTTTATATGCTTAGTTCCAAACGAATATTTTCAACATTTGGATCATACAGGTCAACGCTTGGATCGATATGAGAGACCAGAATTAATGTTGGGTACATTTGAATATATAGCTACAAAGGATTATTGCAGGGTAATATAGCGTATTATTAATACTGACTATATAATAAGGATTAATAGGATTTATTCATTTGTGCAAAATTTGATAAAATAATTTATTTGATAAAATTGCTTTTAAGATATTCTTTTTATATAGAATAATTTGTAAACATGTGTTATATCTTAGAATTTTTATTATTAAACATTGTTATATCTTAGAATTTTTTTTCTTCACAATGATGAAGTAAAGAATTAAAATTATTTAATTTGTTTGAATATATATTAACTCTATGTATATATTAATCTCTGCATGTTCTTCTCTTCACACAGGACAATGTTTTTCCAAAATCACCAGCCATTGTGTTCATAATTGATGTTTCATATAATACAGTTAAATCTGGTTTAATAAGTTTGCTATGTGCAAAAATGAAATCCATAATTAAAAATCTACCTATTGATGCTGGAAAAACCAAAAGTAATATGAAAGTTGGTTTTATAACATATAATAATACTGTACATTTCTATAACATCAATCCTTGTCTCGCTCAACCGCAAATGATGGTTGTTGGAGATATTCAAGATGTATTTATGCCGCTTTTGGATGGATTTTTATGCGACGTCGAGGAGAGCGAAACAGTTATCGATAGTCTTATGACACAGATTCCACAAATGTTTGCAGACACTCGAGAAACAGAAACAATTCTAGCTCCTGCCATACAAGCTGGATTAGAAGCGTTAAAGGTATTTGTATAATTTATGCAAAAGGTTAGAAAAGAGATTTATGATAAATATATGAAATTTTGTATTTTTTATTAAGGATATTTTATAGTAAATCAATTGAGTATAAAAGAGTTCTTATTGTTATAACTGCTTATAATTTTAGGCATCCGAACGTTCTGGTAAATTATTAATATTCCATTCGTCTTTACCAATTGCCGAAGCGCCTGGAAAATTGAAAAATCGTGATGATCGTAAAGTACTTGGTACAGATAAAGAGAAAACAGTGTTAGGTATGTATACAATATATGTGATATTTAGTATTTGCAATATACTAATATAATCTACACTAGTCGAAAAAAATTAGGGAACCTTAAAAATTGAACTAATTTCAAATCGCGGAAACTTGTCGAAAAATCATGGTAGACAAAAAATTAAAAAAGCATTTTAAAGCTTGAAGTTTCAACTTTAATGAGCAGTTAGTGGTTTTAAAAAATTTTTTTATCTTCCTTATTCTGCGCTTTAAAAAAGAACATACTGTTTAGTTCCTTAAAATTATGTATTTTTAACACGCCGCAACTTGATAAAAAAAAATTTTCTCGAGAAATTCAACTAAAATTCCATAAACTACAACATTTTGCGTACAAAACTTTTTTTTTTTAGTTTTTTCCTACGATTTTTTTTTAATCGAGTAATACGATTTTAAAAATAAACCAGTACTGTATATATATGTGCGCGCGCGCGCGCGCGCGCGCGTGTGTGTGTGTGTGTGTGTGTGTGTTGCATGTATATATGCATATTATTATAAATATCGGTTTTACTTGTTAAATAAATAATTTTATTTTTTTTACAGTACCACAAAACAACGTCTATAATAATTTGGCTCAAGAATGTGTCGGTGCAGGTTGCAGTGTGGATTTGTTTGTCTTCAACAATTCGTATGTGGATATAGCAACGATTGGGCAAATTTGTCGTCTCACTGGAGGGGAGATTTATAAATATACTTACTTTCAGGTAATCACTATTGTGGTGCTTGAAAATATATGTAAGAAATAATTAAATTAAATTCTAAGTGTGCATATTTACTTATTTTTATATAAAATTATATTGAAGAATATAGATTTTACATTTTTTTCTTTCTATTACAGGCTGATATTGATGGTGAAAGATTAATTTCGGATGTTATTAATAATATTAGTAGACCGATCGCTTTTGATGCTGTTATGCGGGTGCGTACATCTACAGGTGTTAGAGCGACCGACTTCTATGGACATTATTTTATGTCAAATACAACTGATATGGAATTAGCTAGCATAGATTGCGACAAGGTAATTAATTACAATATTACATTATAATTAATATTATAATTATAGAATTATAATATTAAATTTTTTTTACTTGGGAATATTATTAAAAAATAAAGATTTATTTATCAATGTGCTTATAAATTTATTTTATTAAATTAACTTGATTTGAAATTTGCAAGGCTGTTGGAATAGAAGTTAAACATGACGACAAACTAACAGATGATGAAGGTGTATACATTCAAGTAGCTTTGCTATATACTTCATGTGGTGGTACAAGAAGATTAAGAATTATAAACTTGAGTCTCAAAACTTCATCGCAAATGGTTGAATTATATCGCGCGTGTGATTTAGACGCCATTATAAATTATTTTTCCAAACAAAGTAAGATATATTTTTGATATATAACACATATATAAGAAAGATAATACTTTGTTTAAAATAATATTATACGTATATAATTATTGTACTTAGATGTATTTAAATTACTGGAATCCACTCCAAAAACGGTAAAAGATAATTTGATTGCGAGATGCGCAAATATGTTGGCTATATATCGAAAGCACTGTGCGACACCATCTAGCGCTGGGCAATTAATATTACCGGAATGTATGAAATTACTCCCACTTTACATAAATTGTTTATTGAAAAGCGACGCTTTGTCAGGAGGTAAATGCATATGTACACGCACATAGAGACATTTAACTAATGTAATTATAAGGTAAAGTTTATGTGTATGTGTGTGTGTGTAAAGATATATACATATACATATGTAAACTTTACTTTGTAATTACAAATGTGTGTATATATATATATATATATATATATATATATATATATATATATATGTATGTATGTATGTATAATTTTTTTTTAGGCGCTGACATGACCATCGACGATCGATCTTATGTCATGCAAACGGTCGCAACCATGCCTATTTCTATATCTATTGCATACACTTATCCTAGATTATTTCCATTGCATGACATTGATTCTCAAGACACGGAATTACCACCAATGTTACGTTGCTCAATTGACAAATTTGCAGATGATGGCGCGTATCTACTTGGTAATATTACAAAATTACTTTTCTATCATATGTAACTCGGAAATATTGTTGGGATTATTTTAATTAGCAATAATTGTTACATATTATTCTTTAATAAATATGAAAGATAGTTAATATCAATATATTATTTTATAAACTTTGTGTGATTTGTCTCATTTTTAGAAAATACAATCCATATGTTTTTATGGTTGGGTATGGCGCTTTCTTCTCAATGGGTACAGAGCGTCTTTGGTGTGCCTTCGGTGGTTCAAGTTGATACAGATCGCGCTGCATTGCCAATATTAGACACTCCTTTAAATAATAGAATCACAAATATTATCAATCGAATACATACTGAAAGGCATCGCTATATGAAAGTAAGCTATTTAATGTAATGCATGAAAATAGATTGCGCCAAAATATAATATAATCTGTCGTTTTTTATTTATAGTTGACAATAGTGAGGCAACGTGAAAAACTAGAAATGGTGTTGCGACATTTTTTAGTCGAAGATAGAGGAAATGATGGAAGCCCTAGCTATGTTGACTTCCTATGCCACATGCACAAAGAAATAAGAACACTTCTTAGTCAATAAATAATTTTTTAAATAATTAGTTACCTTGTATTTGAATTCCAACTGGTTTGCAACAATTGATTTGTTATCACACTTGTCTTAAAAGGAATTCAATCAAGGTTTTATATTTAATCATTGTACTTTTATTCACGCATCAGCTCGAATATTGGAAAAACTAAACACACACATACATATACATACATCATATATGTGTATATGTGTGTATGTATGTATGTATGTGTGTGTATATATATATATATATATATATATATATATATATATATATAGACACACACACACATATGTATGATGTATGTATGTATGTATGTATGTATGTATGTATGTATGTATGTATGTATGTATGTATGTACGTACGTATATATACATATACATATATATAGTGTATATATGGAGTAGGCTGAAAGAAAGAAGATTCAAAAGCATACGAATCTATTCTTCAATAAATGTAGAAATGCCTTCTCCTAGAGGGAAAGTGAAATTATATGGAAGAATGATGCTTTATAAGGAAAACTATATATTTCAGTAAATTTTAACTACGATATTGTAAATCTTTATTTATACATTTGTATCTTTGCGTACCTAAACAATTGATAAAAGATGAGTTATCATAACAGCACGTTTGATATCATTTCCTGATATATAATTAAGTTTTCATTTAAATTTAAAACAAAAAGAAAATGATTTGAAACTTTGCGACACATGCACTTATATGATACCCATTTTGGACTTGCTCTAAACAGATATGTAATTCTGTTTGGCAGGCAGATTTAAAAAAAAAGAGGAAAAACTATTAATCATTCCGATAAATATCAATACGTAAGAATAATCATGCTTGCATCTCTCACAAACAATCTTACAACAAACATATGAGTAATTATAAACGTGAAAAAGATTGTATTATTACTTTATATAATAATTAAAATCATTAATGTTATTATCTTATTAAGTTAATAAAGTCTATTAAATCATATACTCTTTCTAACATGTCAATTGATATTTGTATTAATTTAGTTATTTGTTACAAATACACGCAGAAATGCGCACGCATATAACTAAATCCAATATATATTAAGCTAAATTTTTTCGTAAATATTCATGCTAAGTGAATATATAAAGCAGGTAAAGTAAACGTTTTTTTATTATATTGTAATATTTAAAAAAATTTTTTTGAATTAGATGAAAAAATGAAAATAATTTACAATGGTTAAATGTGATATAGAGAGAGAAAAAGCATTTAACTCGAAAGATTGATTATTATTTATATTTGTATCGCAATAGCTTTGTTTCTCTTCATCTAATTATTATTACAAGACATAATATAGCATATCACTCGTGAAAGTATACGTATCAATCAATCGTTTGATTTAAAATTTTGTGAAGCTAATTACATGTCTACATCCTATGCACATGCACACGCGCGCACATTTATACAAACACAATGCGCATAATAAATAAAAAAGTAACAATTTTAACAAAAATTTTTTTAATATTAAAATTTCTATAATACATCTGTTATACACACACACACACATATATATATATATATATATATATATATATATGTATATATATATAACAGATGTATTATAGAAATTTTAATATTAAAAAAATTGTTGTATATATATATATATATATATATATATATATATATATATATATATATGGTAATGTATATATATATATATATATATATATATATATATATATATATATATATATGGTAATGTATGATGTGCGCGCGCATGTGTATTATCTTTTTATATTTCTTGTTAAGAGAAAGAAAAATAATTGAAAGAATTTTTCTTTCCTTATTAATAATTGAATAATTAAAGGTATGTTTCCCTTTTTTCTTTAAAAGATAGAGACGAGAAGTAAAAAAATGAAAAAAATTGCCCTTGCGCCTATAATTATACATGGATACAATTTTTTCGTTTTACTTTTATACAATATATGAGCAATTTTTTTTATTTCTTTATTTTTTGTTAAATTATTTTTATAAAGAGATTATATCAGAGAAAAAGAAAATATATTTCTGGATATATTTTTTATATATTTATATGTATATGATTATATATATTTTTCTCTCGAGATTTGCATTTTTGATACATGTGAACACACAAAATTCACAAAATTCAGATGCAAGACGTGTGATCAATATAGCTCTTCATACTTTCACTTTTGCGTCGACCTTATGTAGCTTGATGTAATTCAAACCTGGCCCACGCAGTATTGTTAGACGGGCCAGTTTTTCTCGCGCATGTGCATTAAATATGATATCATTGAAGTAGTTAATCGCAATGTATTTTATAATACTATTATATTTCTATAATAATATTACTTATTCTAAATTAAGTAATATTATTATAGAAATATAATAGTAATAATATTATAAAATACATTGCGATTAACTACTTCAGTGATATCATATTCAATACGCATGCGCGAGAAAACCTGGCCCGTCTAACCGTCACTGCTCGAGGGGCCTGAAAGGAAAGACGGGGGAACCTCGAGGCCAGGTTTGATGTAATCACATTCCCGTGTAATCGCACTCCGATATTTTCCGCTATTAAGAAAAGTTGCGTTGCCACTTCAATCGCTTCAGTGCGCTATTATTGTCAAATTAAATTAATTCGACGATTAATCATATATTTTTCATATATGCATTTATACATATACACATAAAAAGATAATTAGATTATTAAAGAATTTAAACAGTAATAATAAGAAATAATAATTATTATACAAGAAACAATAATGAACGAATTTAACTGTTCTTATGAACATTTAAAGTTTGACGAGGCCTGTGTAAACGTGATTTTGGATAATAACAATTATAATATGTGGCTTTATTCACTTTCTACGGATTGTGTATCGGTAAGTACAATTGTAACACATTGCGCACTATACAACCTATAATTTTCAATTCGTAATAATAGTAATTTATTGAGATTTCTTACTTCCCCCCCCCTCTCTCTCTCTCTCTCTCTCTCTATATATATATATATATATATATATATATATATATATATGTATGTATATGTATATAATTGTTACGCCCGGGGCGAGGAACTTCGATATATATCGAAGGCGCGCTCTAATAAATCGGCCGCTCGCGAGACGCGGGAAATAAATAAGCACTTTTAAAGAAAACTGAGAAACTTTAATGCAACACAGAAACACAAGCGATATCACAGTATGTTAATTACACACAATAATAATAACACGGATCGGCTCAAATGTGAAACGCGTCGCTCAGCTTGACAGCTGACTCCAAACTCATCTGATTATCGTTGTTGTTAAACTTCTTGTCAACGGGAAACGGGATCCGGACAACGGCAGGGCCGTAACGACTCGGGCGCGCGCATAACAATATATATATATATATATATATATATATATATATATATATATATATGTGTGTGTATAAAACTTACGACACAACAAAATAAAGTAAGGAAAGGGGATTATTTGGAATAAAGTATTATTACAAAATTGCAAAAATACAATTTAACTTGTTTTTTAAAAGAAAGATAAAAAAATAGAAAAATAAATATACAATAAATAACAAAAATCACATCTCGAATAATATCTTTCTTAATATATGGGAGATCCGTATATACGTATAAATTCATGATACACATTCAGCACATATTTTTAACTGTTATACTTGTTTAGTGTCCATATAAGCGAATAGCACGGATCTCGACTAACGACAATTCTAGTTTGAAATTTAGTACGGTCAAAACAGTAAAATGGAGAGTGTTGAAGAATAATGGCAATAATGAATATATATCTGCCAAAAATACAAGGTAAACTTATTACTTATTACTTATTACTTATATTATTATTTGCATATGTGTGTGTGTCGTGTATATTATATCGTGAACATACATATATCGTTTTTCTCTTTTACATGATAAATATAATAATTTGCCTAATAAATGAGATTTCAAATGATCAAAATTCATATACACATTTTCACCTGATTGATATACTAAACATTTTACATACGCATTTGCTTTATTACATTTATTTAAGCATTTGCACACGTTTAAATTTTCCTAATCTTTTTTTAAATATTATTTTTTAGCGATATCTTTTGCGAACTATCACCGAATCTAGGACAATACGGTTTATACGAGTTGACAGTGCAAAACGACACCTGCAGTTGTAAAACATTGAGAAAACCAACATATCCATACTCAGGTATATTCTAGATATTCTTGAAAATTTTACGAATAAATAAATAAATATATTATATATATATATAAATATATATAATATATATAATATATGTATATATATTTCAACATTATTTTCCATAAAAATATCGTAGCACCTATTTGCTATGTATATACATGTAGATAAAAGAATAAAGCTATACGAGATTGAATTATATAATACAATAATGATAAAATATATATCTTATCCTAGCAGTTTTATCGTTTTGTTTATATACTGTTCAATTCGCGCGATATCTGGCTGATACTTACTGATATAACATGGTATCAGGAATAACTAAAATAATATTATTGTAATAATTATTTAAGAGAAATCGATCATAAATATTATAATTCCAAATTTTTCCAAGATTATGAAAATACTTTCTCTCGTTGTGTATGTTAATTATTGTATATATACTCATATTGTACCATCCTTGGCTCTTTTCGAATGGAAAGAGATATATTAAAAATTATATTATTAGCTAAATATATATTTAGTATTAGCTAAATATATAACAACTATAATACTAGATATTACACTATCAATATAAAATATGCAATAATGTCAATTATAGTAATAATCTTGAATTTTAATGTTAAAGGATTAAAAGGATTAATAACTTTCTTATTTTGTAAAATTTTTAAAAGTGGCTGAAAGTGACCTTTCCACGCGCATCTTCAAATCTCATATATTCTAAAATTCTGAAAAAATTTGACGTTTACTGTTCACCAAAGAATATACGAAAATGAATAATTATAATACATAAAATAATCATGTTTATAATTCAAGGAAACGTAACAATTATATTATTAATTATTGTACACCCTATTACAGAAGAAATAATATTGTTTTTAATTCATTATCGAAAAGAGTAATTGTGTAACGTTAGCAAATCTTTTACATACAAATTTACATACAACAAGTAACAAGCGTTATTTTTTAATCTTTATGTCTATAGACAATTTACTTTTTTTATTTTTCTCGTCTGATAAAATAGAAGAACGATAAAATAATCAACATTATCAATTAATTATTAGTTTAAGTATTCTTTTTATTTGATGTTTTTATTTGATTAAAATCTGACTATGAATAGAAGAGAAAATGTAATGTTTAGTATATACAGGAGATTTTTGTACATGAGTATTTTACAGATTATTCGCGAGGCATATCAAAGTGTGCCTGCGTTCCTTTTTTTCTTTTTCTTTTTTTTATTTACAGAATTGTTTATAATTTTGGGGATAATTATATTTATCTTATCTGCCATATCTATTGGAAGATCTTTATGGTATAAATTTACAAAACAATATGTAACAAAAACAGAGGAAGAAAGGACGCCAAATAACAATGAAAAAGCGACAAAACATCGACGCGTAAAGGCTATCGACACTTTCAGGGGGTATAAACGTTTTAAAGTATTTACGCACATAAAAAAAACATATAAAAGGAATCTACGCATATCTATTTAGAATAGATTATTCTTTTACAATGTTCATACCAATGGTTTGTAGAGTCTGCACACTTTTTATGATTTTTGTTAATGATGGCTCCGGTAGTTATACCACATTGGGGCATGCGACTTGGAATGGAATGTTATTAGGAGATTTAGTATTTCCTTGTTTTATGTGGATTATGGGAGTTTGCGTCCCTATAGCTTTGTCGGCGCAATTAAAACGTGGACTCTCGAAACTTGAAATCAGCTTTTCCATTTTCAAGGTAAAGTCTCGCAAAAAAATAATTGTTAGCGAGAAAGATGGATTTTTTAGTCGATCAATAATTGAGTCGATTATTTCATGTGATGTGAAATATATATACACATGCGCGTATATATACGTGTGTATGTATATATGTATGTATGTATGTATGTATGTATGTATGTATGTATGTATGTATGTATGTATGTATATATGTATGTATGTATGTATGTATGTATGTATGTATGTATGTATGTATGTATGTAATATCGATGATTATATTGATGTATTTTGTGCTTAACAGGTCTAATATTTTTTCGCAGAGAAGTTTTCTTCTATTTTTGATAGGTATTGCATTAAACACGTTAGGAACAAATGCACAATTAGAAAACATACGCATATTCGGAGTTCTTCAACGATTCGGAATTACTTATTTAATTGTTAGTTTGCTCTATCTTTGCTTTACACCTCAACAGCCAAAAGTTGCTCAGGTATGGAAATATCAAGTGTTGTTGTATAAGTCTTATAATATAGAGACACACGCGAGATGTGCAATGTGATTGTATTTACATAACACTTATTATATGCGCAAACTCTGCAATTATGCATTAAATGTGTTGGTAAGACTCACTTTATAATACTTGTACACAATCTTTCTAATTGCTTGAAGATAATACATTTCTAAAATCTAACACATGTCTCTTAGGAACCTGCGTACACACACAAAAAAAATATTACATACATTTTGATAAACATGCAATGGCTTATCACAATTTGGATTACGTTTTGATAATATAAACCTTTTACAATTTGTAGAACTTATCACAAACTTGGATGACGCATAAGATGCAGGACATATTAAGTCTTTTGCCACACTGGTGCATAATGCTGACTCTAGTAATGGTGCATTGTGCTGTAACGTTTTGTCTACCAATTCCTGGATGCCCTACGTACGTACGTTAACTTTGACGTCCGATTATCTCTTGTTTAATTTTGTGCTTCAATCCATCATTCATCCTGTCGACAAATGAAGCAGTAAATTTACTCTACAGCGGATATCTTGGACCAGGCGGAAGGCACGAAGATGGCAAATATTTTAATTGTACCGGGGGTGCGACTGGATATATCGATAGAATTTTATTGACTTTAAGTCATATTTATCAATGGCCAACTATCGATTCTATTTACGGATCCGGGCCTTTCGATCCTGAAGGGATTTTAGGTGAATCCTGTGTTTATTTATGTGTGCTGTTTTATATATACAATATAAAATTATATAGTATATTATTACATAGTATATATTTATATAATTATGGAAATATTCAACTCTTATCATCCTTTGAAATTAAATTTATTTCTTCATCATGAGATGTCTTTCTACAATGAAATATATCATATTTCATTAACATTGGAGCCGTAAAAATGAAATTTCTGTAATATACATATTTTCAATAAAAAAAAATTCGATATCAATTGCGAAAAATTGATTGACAATTATTTTTTGAGAGAGGTAAAAGAAATAAAAGAATTGTGAACACACACACACACACACACACACACACAGTTTTGGGGATTATTATAATTTTTAGGAAAAAAATAAGATTAATAATTATGGGCGTTTAACAATAAATAGCAAATTCGATAAGTCTCCAAAACCAACATATATTATAAATTCTTTAAATCAAATATAGGGCGAATTTTTTATTCACTGTGCTCATAAAATTTTTAATTTTACATATGAATAACTCAAAAAATCCATATTAAAATGAAATCAATTTTTTAGAAATGTAATATTTCTAGAATCATATGTAATAAATATTGTATGTTTTTTTAGGATGCCTTACATCAATATTTCAAGTATTTTTAGGTGTACACACTGGTGTAATTCTAATGATGTATAAAGGTTGGAAAGAACGTATTATCCGGTGGCTTGTATGGGCAGTATTTTATGGTTGTTTGGGTTGCATCTTTCATTTCACTAATATTATACCCATCAACAAAAACTTGTGGTATTAAAAAGTTTATTTTTAATTTTAATTACTGGTTTAAATATTTTGATTTGCGCAATATATATATATGTGTGTGTGTGTGTGTGTGTGTGTGTGTGTGTGTGTGTGTGTGTATGTAATAGTATAAATCGCTGTATAATTATGCAGGTCGTTGTCATTCGTACTTGTTTCAACTTGTTTTGCTCTGGCTTTTCTTTCTGGATGTTATTTGCTAATTGATGTTGTCAGAATCTGGCGAGGTGGCCCTTTCAGAATACCCGGTAGGTACAAGAGTGAAAATGAGTGTGTGTTCTATTATGTACTATCAATCTAATTTGATATTGAATTATGATTAATGAAGGAAATAAAGCAAAAAAATGGTATCTAAAATATATGTATATAGAAAAAATTAGAACAAATTAGAAAATAAATTTTCAAAAAGACACGCAAAAAATATTTTTGTGCGTTTTCAAACGCACAAAAATATATTGTGCTACAACTTGAATGAGGGAGGAGAAAAGTTTAATATCTAATTTTATTTGATTGTACAAGATTATAAAATTATATTTTTAATTAAATTAATAGCAGAAATAAACAATAGGCGTTAAAGATGAATGTAAGAGAAGTAGAATTCAAATGTTATTAAGAGAGAAATAGAAATGTAATGTAGAATAGAAATGTTTGAATTTTTAATTTTTTTTGTAGCAGTAGGTGTGTATGTGTGTAAAGCATACCAGCTTGCTACACCAGCCATAGATGTATTAAGCTATATTAGGAGATGCTATACTAATGTTTCATAATGCAAATCTGAATTCACAGGAATGAATGCACTGATGCTATTTGTGGGTCATAATATATGTTATCAAATCTTTCCATTCCATTGGAAGATTGGTACGATGGACAATCGTGCTTTACGTTTAATTGAATCGATTTGGGTTGTAACTCTCTGGACGATTATAGCATACGTTATGCACCGTAAGCGAATTTACGTTACTCTTTAAGTTCTTAACATTACGGATATGTATATATAATGTTTAGCATTATATTATTGTACTATCAAATTTTTTCAATTCACTATACTAAACTTTCAATTCACAAATAGTAATAGACAATTATATAAGAAACAAATTATGTGAAAAAATATAGAAACTTAATATATAAAGTTTTATATTTACAATATGTAAAACATGATTTGAGAATTAAATTAATAAATAATACAGTGTTATATAAACATAAATTTGTATAATTTCAAAATAAACATGATTGCGTTATATTATATATCTTTCTGATGATAGATGATTAGACAATCTCCATTAGCATCAATTTCAGCGTCAATTTTACAAATAATAATATATTTTACAATTTGGATAGGTGGATTTACAAATTTAAGTAATAGGATTAATAATGTGTGTGTATATTTACACATATATTTTCAAATAATGATTAATATTCTTAAGAAGAGTGTTATTACAATTTCGATATAACAATTTCATTGGTCTTAAATAAATAAATCACATGCATCTGCTCACGTAGTACAATGTCTACGTTGCGGTGCGACATACGAGGCAGCCAATCTCCCAATATATGTATATATGTATCCTAATATAATATATTATTCAAGTTTCTTCTTTGGAATTATTTAAGACATTTTGAAAAATATACAATTTCTTGTTTAGAATTGACTAAAACTTGAAAAGCAAATTTAAAAGTCAAAGTAAAAAAATTTTATCAATATTTATTGTTTCTAATAACGATTAAAAAATAATGATCAACTTATCATCGAAAAATCTATGAGATGGAATCTCATTGATACACAGATTGATCTGACATCAAAATCCAAAATGTGGACAGGATGAAAAGTTTTGAAACAGAATTAACGTAATATTTATCACGGCAGTGTATCCTAAAGAATCTTTCACAAATTGATATATGTATATAATATCAAATAATTCATCTCTGCTATTCTCTTTGAAGAAAGTCTTTGGTTAATTTTTTGCTGGAGAAACGCGACGTAAACAAGCATATTATAAGGATTATTTTGTAAACAAAATAGAAAAAAGCACACTAACAATCTCGGTCTTGGAGAATCCTAAGGAGGATTTCACACTCGTCCTCTCTCAGTAATCAGTTGCATCGGGACCTGAAAAGTGACAAGTTTGATTTTGTAAAAGCGATATTCACATATATAACTGTGTAAAGACAAAATTTGAAAATAGGAAAAAAGACATACATATATATTGAAATTTTAAAATATGCACGCATTATGTATGAGAATGTTGAAAGCGCAAATATATTGTTTTATATATATATATATATATATATATATATATATAAAATGTATGTATATATATATATATATATATATATACATACATTTTTTTTAAACTTTTACATATACATGTAATGTTTCGATTATACATAATATCAATCTTTATTGCTACTCATTTCCTCCCTCCCTCCCCCCCCCTCCTCCCTCTCTCTCTCTCTCTCTTTCTCTCTAGCACATATTCATATATATTTGTATGAAATTTAACTTGGTAAATAACACGAGAAAAATTCTGATATATGAGTTTTATCGAATAATTTCTTTCCTCGCGCCATTTGCTCGTGTTTCTCAAACGTAGATAAATTTATGCTCGTTAATAAATTTATTCCTGTTTTTCAATCGATATTAGTCGACACAACATGCATAAAGCAATCAAGCAACCATGTAAGCGTGTTTAACAATCAGCTGTTTTGCACAATTGCGAGAGAAGAGAACGTGAAAAAATATTAAAGACACAAGAAAAAAAAAGAGGTAACGGAAGAGAGATAAAAGTTGTAGCGAAATTAATTGCATAAGGTATGAGGAAACGAGAGAAGAAAAAAGAAATATGTAAATGAAATAAAAATGAAGAAGAGGAAAGAGGGAAACGTGGAGAAGAAATCAAGAATGATAGACGAATATATGGAAACGATATGTACCGATAGAAAAAAAATCACTTAGCCCGTAGAGCATCTCGGGCATACCCAACACTGTCTTGCGAAGAAAATTGAGAGAAAAGTATGTCCGTAGATGTGAAGAGCAGTTGCTCGCGGCAGCGGAGCAAACATATGGCCTCATTCCATCCTGGGCCGTCAGCAATAATTGGTTTTAGAGTTCGTGCAGGATGTTGGGATAGGAGGAACCATCCGCGATGGATCGCAAGTCTCGTCATTGTGTCGTGCTAGCAGAGTTTGCGGCACGCTCTTCGTACTCTTGATTCTCGGACACAGTACATTCACCTTGTAGGCCCAAGAGGGTATCTTGCTGTCGAGTGTCTTGAAAGCTAGGGAAGGTACAACATTATGCTCGCGCAAACCAAATAATTTCGGGCTCTTCCAAATTCGGAAATACGGATCGTCTTTCGAAGGGATCCGTTCTTGCCGACTCGCAAGACGATCGATTTCAACGTTTGCCGAACTACCTGTAATCGTCGTACTTGCATCTTCGTGAAATTTTCGCCAAGACTGCTCGTAAACGGGCGAATATTCGGGAGAGGTTAAACCACTGGAATAATTGGAACAGTAATTGTCGTCGTAGTTGGAAACGTTTGTCTCGAGCGGCAGGCTGAGATATTCCTTTCTGGAGGGATCCGTCCTGGGGTGACCGGATAAAATGGAATCATCGTTCAAAAGCCGAAAAAGTCGCGAATGCGTCTGCGTTCGTTGATACTTTTTTGCATTCTTCGAGCAAGTACATTCCGAGTCTGTGTCAGCTTCGGATATCAAGCGACTTATATCGGAGGTAACTCCGCTGTCCTCATCGTCGGTGTCCTCTTGGACCTTCGGCGGGCGCTTTACGTTTTCTATCCGACCGAAATTTTCATCGATATACTTGTCGTCCGTTAGGCACGTCGTTACGCAGTTTCTCCGCAGGTTTTCCGTTTCGTGCGCATCGACAATCTGGAGATCGTCTCGCATCGAAGAGTATTCGAGTACGGTAAGTTTCGGTTCGGCAATTCTGCCGAAAGCGGTACCTTCGGCATTACTTTCGCAACAAGCGGATTCTATTTGAGCGTCACACTTTTCGTCGCTTAATAAATTATCTTGCGTAGCGACTAATTTGTAAACAGCATCCACGTCGTCCTCGTCGATGTCTCTCGATGCTAGTTCCGCGGAATGCTTTATCCCGCACTCCGCGTGTCCCATTTCTACGAGCTCCGTCTCGGTACCTGTCCTCCGTTCTTCGCCATTAATTTCGCCGACTCCCGTTGGATCTCTTCTTAATGTGAAATCCACGCGCGGTATCACGTTCTCGATACTCCGTGCCTCATCGGAAAGATGCGCCTTTATCGTAAAATCTACGCTAGTATCGTTGCCGACATGGAAATTGACGCGAACGTCATCCCTCGTCATCGAAAAGTGCTCGTCGCAGGACTTTTCCGCCTTTATCGTGCTGTCACCGACAATAACAGTGGTAATGTCCTCGTTGTCCTCGGACACGGAAAATCTGAATCTCAGAGGCAGACTCACGCTGACCATCGTATTCTCGATGTCGGGAGGATCGTCGGTCGCTTCGAAGAAAGCATCTCCGACATCTTCTTTACAATAACAACTCTCCGGGTCCGGTTGAATTTGATCCTCATGATTAACGCCTAACCGAGGATGAGAAACGGCGCTGTCGATCGCCGGATCCTTCCGACCATCTTGATGGCTCGACTGGTGATCACCGATGCTCTTATCGGAATAAGAGTCGAGATCATTGGTTGAATTCTCATCGTTACATCTCTCGCTCGCGATACGCCTGCAAATATCCTGCTGAAACGAAGTCGTATGACGATTTTCGGACAAGTCTCGCGAGCGTCTATATCGAGCATTATCTATATCTGCATTAGCGCTAGTCGAGCATGCGGCAATGACGTCGGTGCAATTCTCATTCAAAGAGAAATTGCGCGGCGCTTTCTCCAACTTCTTATAAGGATTCACGCATGTGGAATAAGCTACATACGAATCCGAATCGCTCGCGGACGATGACGTATTATTGAAGGTGGCGTCGTTGCTGTAATTTTTCTGACAAGAATCCAAAAGTTGTTCGTTGTTCGACGATGTAGAATCTCTATCGCTAGAGTCACTGGAATCGTTAGAATCGCTAGAAGCGCTAGAATCGCTGGTATCTACGTAAGTATAATTTGGCACGTTGATATAAGGGCCGAATGTTTTCTTTTTCGACAGGTCAATATTATTAGTAACTACAACATTGTCGGATATGCTGTCCTCTTCGTCGTCGATTATATTCATCGCCGTGGTAATGCAATTATTTTTTTCTCTATTACTATTGGACTCTTCGCCGATACTTTTGGGATTGTACGTCTCGTTCGATTGTGCATCCAAATGATTAATATTGTCGGATAAAACTGTACTTTTTGCTTCATTAACCGTGGAATTTTGCACAAAATCTAATTTATTGCTTTGAGCGAAAAATGAATCGGCAGCGGTAAAACGATCGTGAATATAATTACATTTGTTTTCATCGACGTGCGATGTAGGTTGAACGTTATTATTATTGTAGCCTGCTTGAGGGTAAATTACGGTCGCGTAACCAGTATATTCGCCTGAAGAATTTTCTCGATCGGTAACTTCTACTCGTGTCATCGCGTCCGTAAAGTTTTTATTATAAACTGGATAAAAGGATCCAATGTAAGTCCTTCCATTCGGATACGCGTGAAAGGGAAAGGAGGGTCTGTCCGTTTCATTCGCGATCTCGTTGGATATAGCAGCGTTACACTGCATAGGATAACAGCCCCACCAACCCTCGGAATACCAGAAAGGAACAGGTTGAAGAGGAAGAAATACACCCTGCTGATTGCCCGGCAAATTATTCTCTGTTTGGTAGATGTAATCTGCTTGACGATTTTCTTGCGTGGCTACAACAAACAGCACAAGGCACATTCAAAGTTAAATTCTTCACACATCGAGCGTAAAACAGCCGTCGTGCGCATCGTCTTTATTTGGACCTTGAGATTTTCTTCTTTTAATCACATCCGTTATTTTATGCGTTATATAATCCATAAAGTAGATGGTACGATAGGAAAATGGAACATTTCTTAGATCTTAGGTCGAAAATATGTGTCTGAAATTTTTATCCGCGCATATTATGTATATTTGGCGCTTCCTTTTTTTCTACTCTGTATATATAATATATGCCCAACCGACCTTAAATCGATAAACCTGGCATAATATAGCATAGAATAAGCGAAATTATATCGATCAGCTCGAAAAGGAAGTGAAAAAAATAAATTATCCTGTGTTCAAAGGAGAATATATTAAAGTAGCGAACAAGGAAAATTTTTATAGAGAACAACTTCAAATATCTACGTATTTTATTGTAATCTCCCTCTCTCTCTCTCTCTCTCTCTCTCTCTCTCTCTCTTCAATTAGAAAATATTTGTAAAAATAATATCAGATGATTAATATTTTATTAAATTAAATTAAGTAAATATTATACATATAATATATATATATATATATATATATATATATATATATATTGCGTTTTGGAGAAGTGATAAATATATAGCAGCAAAGAAAATTTTATAAATCCTGTGAACACAAGATTCAGGAATATGTGTTTGAGCGATGCCAAGTATGTTACTTCAAAAAAATATTCATTAGAATATAAAGCGTTCATTATGAAACATTAATGTACACAGGTATAAATAAGCTTTTACAAATTAATTTATGAACAATAAATATGTGTATGTCGTACAAAATTCTTATACGCGCGTATTAAATATAATGTAGAAAGGTTCTAAAATGAGATGAAAACTATTCCTATACAGAAAAAATTGGAATCTTAAGAATATTTCATTAATAAAGATAGAAATGTGAAATTTGTAAGGGACACATTCGTAACATTTCTAAAAATAAAATCTAATCTGCCAGATAATTTTACAAAAAAGAATTAATTTCGAGAAATCTAACAGATATATACTTACTGTTACTTTCTGGTGCTGTCATCGCTTGTAATATCCTAAAGGATCGAGAAGGAATTGCACTGCCCATGTACTTCTTCGGTTCTTGCACTTGTTGTTCACTGGCCGGTAAGTTTGCCTGTTTCTCTTCTACAAGAGAATCGACGTGTATGTGAAACGAATTTACAGATATTTAGATATATATTTCAATTATATTATAATATAGAGTCTTAATAATAAAAAAAATCCATCCAAATTGCATACTTACTTACCAAACAATTTTGAATTTCTATTTTGCTTCTTGTTTGCAACATTTTGTATATTACGTGGCGCTGAAACATACAAGAGAAAAAAGATTGTATCGATTGTTTATACATTTACTATATTTGCTCTCTTTTATATTATTGCTTGCAACAGTGTATACTTTATTATTAAAACAAAATAATAATAATAATAATATGTATAATGATTTTAAATGAAAGTATTTCTTGTATAAAACTGGCTTACTTGCGCAAGTAACTGTGGCATCACTCGAATCTGTCATATTTTGTAAAAAACGGAAAGCTCGTGAAGGTATTGCTGCACCACGATATCTCGGATCTTCCTCTTGATGAAGGTAAGTTTCGTGATCGACTGCGAGAAAAAAGGAACAAATATTTGTTTACAAGTTGCTAATGATTAAAAATTTTCGAATATTTGTTTAATCGAAGAAATTAAATATCAATTATATCTTGTTTAAAAGTCTTATTAAAAATAATTACTATTATATATGCATATATACATGTACATGTGTGTGTGTGTGTGTGTGTGTGTGTGTATATATATTCAAAAGACATATAAACACACATCGTACAGCATTGTATACTAACGTAAGTGACGTAAATCTTAAAATAATGGTAGACACGAATGATAAATTTTACCTTGCTCTTTAAATTTATTCATAAGTAGCTTCTCATCTTCACTCAACTCCAATTTACGTATTTGTTCCGTACCCACATCGTTGATTGCATCCGTGTCCGTAATTTTTTGAAGAACACGAAATGATCGTGATTGAACTGGACCAGAATCGTGCTGTTGAATCGGGTTGGGATTCTGCTGTTGCATACTATCCCAACAATTTTAATCGATGATCGCAACATGATTGCAAGAATAAACAAATATAGAGATTAGTTAAAAATTTTGTTGAAATACATGTTATTTATTCGATTATCATGTTTAGGTATATCTCTCTAAAGATCGATATACCTAAACATGATAATCAATTCAATAAATTCAACTTACATTCTAGTCTTTTCGATCGTGTTATTTTCGGCATTAGGCGACGCCGTTTTTTTATCGTTATCTTTCACTACGACAGGGATGATGTAAGTTGTTCCGACTGACTGTTCCGGTCGAGGCAAAGTTGTAGTGCGAATTTGAGACTGCTCTTGATCTTGTGGACGATTTTGCGCTTGATTGTCCAACATACATTGATTAGGCATCTGACCCCATCGCTGTTGATGATGCAAAGTTGGAGGTTGTTGTTTAAATTGATGATGACCGGAATCACATTTCACGTCAAACACCGATGGTCTATCCTCGATCTAATGTCAGATTACATCGGAAACATGAAAACGAAAAAATAAAATGGATATACATATAAAAAACCTGCAACAATTCCGCCAGTAAGCTGCATGCGAGCTGCATGCGTATACTGAGAAGTAAGAGAGTTTTCTCTCAACTTACTCGAATGGGTATAACACGTTCGTGCTGATGTGATTGCGGATTAATTTGTTGGGGCGTTGCGGAAACGACATTTTGCCTCTGTTGTTGCGATCGTCGGGAGAGCTGCTGGGATTTTGCCTGTTGACACTGCGGGATCGGATATTGTTCTTGCTCTTGTTTCGTTTCCGAATGTTGCTGGGGCGATTGCTGCTGGACCTGAACATAAGCTGTCGGAGAGACCGAGTCGCTTTCCGATGGGCCACTGCCAACTGCTTTATTGATACATGCGCGTTTCGCCCATTCGGGTAATTCCTCCTGAGGCTTGTTCTTATTTTGCAGCCAGGGCGTAGGAGCCTTGAACAAGGTAACTTGAGTCGGTGTATTCGGACTTTCGGGAGTTGTAATCGGCACTGCTTTCGTATCTATCTTTGTAACAACGTTCTTCGGTGGTTCGGCCTGCTTGTCCGCGACTATAAGAAAAACATTCATTCAGATAAGAAACATTTGATTATGATTGTTCCAATATGTACATACATCTAATGTAATATGCGCATCGTGTACTCACATCATGTATATGAAATACATATACGCCAAGTGTACAATACATGCGGTTCGTATCATAACGAACGCGACAGTTTTCGGCAAGTGATACGAGAAAAGAGGATTCACATTGAGATGATTACCATTCGACGGTGTCCTATTGACGAGCTGAGAAGATGGCATCCTATTAACGTGGGCCTGAGTTGGTACATTGGAAGGAAAAACTGGTACTGCGACTTGCGGTTGTATCAAAAAATTCGCCGCGGTAGAAGCCGCAACCGACGGTTTCGTTTCGACAGCAAGTTTCGGCGGCCCCTCTATACCTTCGTCGTTGGCATTTTTCGCAACTCTTCTCGCCATGCGCGGGCTACGAATCTGCGACAGATCTAATTTACCACCCATACCTGGGGTGTAGGTAAATGGTTTCTTATCCTTGGTCAACATCGCATTCTGAATGGCTGCTGGCGGCTCGTAAATGTCGTTATTAACCATCTGTGCTTTCTTTGCTGCCGTATTCTGCAAATCCAAAGTATCGCCGAATAAATTATTACAATAATATAATTATAATTGTTAATATATAAACGGAATAATAATTAAATTGCACATCGAACCAATTATATTAACGGCAAATTCCAAAAATTATCTACAGACATTGTACATTGTCAATATGTTTTTCATACCTATTTTAAATGAAAATAAGCTCGGCGATAAGCTCCAATAGCGGCAGTCATCGCTTAAACGCTATCATTGTTTCTTATTATACGACAAAAAAATAATGACTATGTACAATTTATTTATCGCACACATCTTACCTCTGTAGTATTTATTCTCATAGATGGTAGTTGACCAGACATAGGAGGTGGAGGAGGCGGTGGTGGAGGCGGGCCTAAAATGTACTAATTATGAACAATACTGACTTAACATGAAGATTCGATGATTTAATCAATGATTAATTGCAATAATTGTATTACTATTCTATTATCATCTATTACTATACTATTCTATTATCATCTGTATACTAACAAGTAAAGTTTAATTATCAATTATTTTAATAGACAAATGTGGTATGTACATGCTTAATTTTAATGTGAAAAGAAAAATTTTTACACTTTTATAAGAAAAAAGGTTTTAATATCTGTGCGTACCTGCAATCATTATATCCGGATTTCTGTAAATATAAGTATTAAACAATTTATTAATTGAACAAACAGTGAGAGATAATTACTTTAGCAATTTTGGTTATGTACATAAAGATATTACATAAAAAATACGTACGTATAAATATATCGAGTTTATGGAACATGTGTGTAAATGGCTTTTCCATAAAGTCAATATATTTATGCAAAAATTTATTTTACACACACACACCACACACACACACACACACACACACACACACACACACGTGTGTGTGTGTAGAAAATATTACATAACTTTATGATATTTTTCCCTTAAAATTGAATATATCATTTCGCGGTGGGCTGAAGATGCCTTTTTTTCAAATGACAGAAAAAAACTAAAATTTTCAAATTAAAACATAATATATTTCGATAATATATTTAAAAAGTAAAAAACGAATCCTATACATCCGTTGACATGAAAGGTTGTTATCTTATCTATGGAATGCAATTATGCTTCAGGCATGAGTCATATCTTGCGCGCATTCATATATTTTGCGTACATATGTTATATTTACATTTTCTCTCTCTCTCTCTCTCTCTCTCTCTTTCTCTCTCTCTTTCTCTCTCTCTCACCCATACACGCACATATGCAAACACAAATTTAGAGTATGTATATAATTTAACATGACTTTTATTAGCGCGTTTACAAGCACTTTGGATTGTAACAAATGCGATTAATAAAACATTTGTACAACAAATCTTTCATTACATTGCAATACGTACAAATAGATTTATTCGCAGAACAACAGCACGATTTATCGGTCCAATTTTCAATAATATATGCATAATATATAAATATGTTTATAAATTGAGAGCACGCGAAATGTTTAAATGCTTGAATCTTTTCGCATTAAAAACTAACGTATTGTGCCCGGTAGAAAGATTGATTTTAAAACGTCTAAAAATAATACACGATCGGATCTATTTGCTTAAAAAGGATTAGACAAATGCTGGTCGTTTGAATCACAGTATAATGATAGATACCTCACAGTCACACACACACACACACACACACCATGATGATAAGAAAAAAAGCATCACGAATTGCACGTACACAATTTCGTAAAATTTTTAGACTTAATTATTTATTTATTTAAATCTGGAATTGAGTATATACTTTTTAATATATTGTTAATCCGTGAGCGCAATATTTTACATAAAACTACTTATTTTTCAAAAGTGAAGAAAGTTTTTGATTTTTACAAAGAAGAATAATAATTATCAATAATTACTAGAAAACATAATATTAATTTATTATATTATAATAATACGTAAAAATACTTTTTATGTGTATTTGCCAATGAGATACTTGATAAAGATCAAATTCAAGCATATTGAAAATTAACAATATGTAGAATGATAATTTTATATAATTTTATTGGTAGTTGTGAGCTATTTATTTGCAGATTAAATAAAAAATTCCGCTGGCAATATAAGAATAAGAACGGAACAAATTGAAAATTTTAACAAAAACAGAAAGTTTGAAAGTCCCATAATCTCTGAATGCGACAACGCTGTTTTAATCTTGGCATGACTGATTACATCGCATGACTATTGCTCTCGATTTCAGATATTTGGTTGAAAGCGACAATGCGTTCTCATGGAAAATTTGCCAGTTTCTTCCAAGTTATTTTCGCATAAATAGCTATACTATTCATTTTCGTTCTTTCTTATTGAGCGCTAGCGGCTAACGCGATCGCGTCTACGTATATGCGCGCGCGCGCGCGTGTGTGTGTGTGTGTGCGTGCGTGCGGCGCGCGCGCGCGCGCGTCCATTTTTAATTTTCTATTTTAATCATCGTGAAATTCATGAAATATCGATATCGTTGTAATAAATTTTCGACATTTTTTCGAATTATACATTCGATGAAAAGATATTGTTGAGAAAGATAATTTGGTCGCAAATTTTTTTCCGTTATGTTATCGCGAATGTTATGCGTCATTTGCCAGCATAACTTTAAGTTTCTTGGAAAAGCTCAATCATGGCGAATCGAATTCGGTCATGTTGATGGCGGCCACGCCGTGATGTTGGGAACCCAGCCAACGAATAGCAGCGAGTAGAAATGTATTTAGGTAGATACGTCGAGCGGGAGCTAATTTTAGCGCAGGGGCTGACCTGTACGTTGGAGCCTCGTATTAAATGCTTCCAATTATTTTATTTTTAGGATTTCTAATGCGCGCCGCGATAAATTTCATGATTGGCATATAAAACGAAGGAATTTTCGAAATCGATCCAAGAGAGATAAAATTTAAGATTTAAAAAAGGGGTGTATGCTTTTTAGTCGCGATAACTAAAAAATGCTATTATTAGTGTAGTGTGAGTATATTGCGGAGAGGGAGAGAAAGAGAGAAAGAGAGAGAGAAAGGAAGAGAGAGAGAGAGAGAAAAATTATCATCCGATACGATATTTTATCTTGAAAAGTAAATACATATTTCTTTGGTCAAACTGTGCATTGAGCGTTGTAGCTCGACTAGACAGCACAAAAATGCGCCGACTTGCGAGAAAGTTGCGCCTGAAATTGAATCTCTACGTTGAACGAGCGTTACTCGCCTCAATAGTGAAATATGTGTCGAGGGGTTCTCCTTGGAACACGATGGCAAGGCCAATTCGGCCTTGCGACGCTCGATCCGATGCGGCATGGTCAAAAAACGAGTTCCACTTTTGCTGTTTTTACGAGAAGAAGGGAAGGGAGGGAGGGAGGAGGAAAGAGAGAGAGAGAGAAAGATAGAGAGAGAGAGAGAGAAGAGAGAGAGAGAGAGATTTATCTCTTCCACTGATAAAACGCATCGTATATGAAAAAATTTTAAATTTTTGTCCAATTTGTACATATATTTCTATTTCAATTTATCAATCACACATAATTTCAATATATATATATATATATATATATATATATATATATATATATATGTATATATATATATTATATAATGTAATTTTATAAAGAGTTGATGCGATAAACTTGAAATTTAAAATAATTGCAAATTGTATTAAGATTGTAATGTTTTAGATAATACTTTCATCTCGATTCCCGACAACCATCTTTCTCGTAAAGTAAAGGGCACATTTCAAATAGGTCGAGAGATATAAGAAACGTGTCGAATCATTCTCTCCGAGAGACGCGCGCTTCGACAATGAGAATTTGAGAATCGCGATTCAAAATAAATGATAACACCTTACCCGACGTATGTCGAAGAGCTCATATCCGAAATAATTAGCTGTTGGCTCCTGTCCCCTTTTACCGTTATCCACTAGCCGATAGAAATCGATTTTCCACCTTAAGCTCTCAAAAGTTGGGAGAAGAGATACGTTAAAAGGGACCGAGCCGAGCCGAGCCGAGCACAGCACCGATGCCGACACTAGCGCACGTCCGCCGCTACTACAGAGACCGTTGCTTCGATTCGCTCGGTGTGTTCAGACTCGACTCGTGACTTTGCAGACCACGTATGTACCACGCAGCTGACGCTGTGACGATGCGCGGACTCCACAGTCTTACATCTTTACCGATTTGATCGCCACATCGCGCCGATCGTTCTCCGCGCCCGCTGCTGCTTACCGAAATAGCTCATGCTTATTTTCAGATCCGAACATGTACATGAGAAACAATATATTTCCTATTATATTATACATGATGCTCGTGAAATAATGGATCGAGAGGCAAGATTATCCGCTTGTGTGTTAATCCATGCACGTGTTAATATGCACACCCACACACGCACACAATTGTTGTATTTTATTCATATATTTATATTGCACATTTGTATTCGTTATATATTTTAAAACCGCATACAGAAGCCTGCTCATATAGAACGTTAAGCACATAAAGAATTATCGATTTTCGAAACTTTGATGTGTATATTGCTCTTTATGCCTAGTATGGTATATTTAAGCATTATACGCAAATGTTCTCAATGCATTTAAAATTTCAAATATATAATATATACCGCGTGAGCTTGAAACGAGCTTACAAAAGGTTTAACGAGCCTCGTATGAAATTATTCTGTATTTTGAGATGGTCATCGTGATCGCATCTCCTATGCACGTCTCAATAAGTTATAATGATGTGATAGACTGAAAAATTTTCGCCGCATCGAATTAACGAGTTACAACATTTACTAATCAATCAGTCCAAGCATTCAAATTATGCTCCTTGAGAGAGTACGCCTATAGATTCTAAATATGAACTGTACAAACTAAATAAAGAGAGAGAGAGAGAGAGAGAGAGAGAGGAATTAATTACCATCTAATATATATTCTTGATATTCTTAATAGCGCGATAAAAATGCTCATACCGAAAAGAGTTTGCGCCGAAGATACACGACGATAAGAGTGCTTAAATTAATGCTGATCGTGACTGGAAGCTACAACTTCGTCAAATGCCGCCTCGTGTTCCGAAGTTGCAAACATATATGCCGGAAGGGTCAATCCGAGGACCTTATCGTATCTGGATCTCGTTTCCGACGTGTAATCGTATGGTTCGGCCTCTTTAGTTTCTTCCGCGATATGTTGCGTCTCGTCAGGATAATCGTTGTCCGGTCTCTCCAATTTGACATAGGAATTTTTACTAGCGGACGCATTTGGCTCTAAAGGATCCGCCGCGCGCGCGCTCGTCTTTGTCGAGCTTGGCTGTTGTTTGAGGCCGCGAGTGTGCGATGCAGGATCGATTTGAAATTCTTTTATCTCACGGAATGCCAGCTGATCGGGTTCTCGCCCGGTGACAAACGCGCATTCCTCCTTTTGAACGCCCTTCTCATCCACGCACTGATAGCAAGTCATTTTATCACGTATAGTCTTCCTACATTTCGAGCGATCCTTTTTCCGAAAGTTCTGCATAAACTCGTCGATCTCCGCCTTTTTCTTCGTTGTGTCCAAATATCCGACGTCCACTTCTTCCTTCTTTTCCTCCACGGAATCATCCTTTGCTTCGTCCGTCGTTGAAGCTTCGTAACTTTCTTCCGGGACGCTGTAAGAATCTCTCGCAATCTCTGGCGATGAACTGTCCGGCGATTCCTCGTTCTCGTACGGCTTTTGCCGATCACTCTCCTGTGAATTGCCAAATGAGCTGGATTTGCTGTAAGAGAAGATCTTGTCATTCGGTTGATACGAGTACGAACACTGTTCAAAATCGTTGCCCGTTTTCGGATCCTTGCAAATTGTGCACGTCATCGAGTCTTTCTGAATCTTTTTACAATGACCTTTGTCAATATTTTCGGAATAACGCTCCGAGATGGATTTCGAAGATGGTGTCGTTTGGTCCTCGTAAGATTCGGTATCGTCTTTATCCGTAGCCGAGGGCTGGTAATCGCTCGATCCTTTGGAGTAATCGCTGTTGTAATTAGGCGAGTAATCGCGCAATGTACTATCGTAATCGCTCGCATCTTGTTGAGATTCAACAATTCTCTCGGATTCCCATGGATAAGTGGATCTATCTATAATGAAATTGTATTCATCTGAATCAAATATACGATAAAACACGCACAATCTACGTATGCTCTTTGAAACGTTACATATATTGTGTATAAGTGTAGATGTCGGAGTAAAAAAACTTGCATGCTAAATAATAAATCGAATAATGTAAATTTATATCGAGCTGCATTTATACAACTATGCTAGGCTTGTCGTGCCTTTGCGAATCAAAGTTTTCAAAAGAGTCAATACGGAAACATTTAAATTTGATATACTGATTTGTGAAATTGATATAATATTATGAAATTATATTACATTTCAATAATTGAAAATTAATTAACGTAAATTAGACTTACCCAAATTGGGCGTAGAATCGGAACTTTGCGGCGAATCGAATCTCTTGGATGTTTCCGAAGCTTGAGTTTTGTTTAAATCACGAGAATCTGTGGTAGAGATTTTATCCGGATACCCGAAGCTTTTTGATCTACTGTATTTATACAGCTTATCGCTAGGCTGATAGTTGTAAGTGCACTTCTCATAAACACCACCAATCTTGGGATCTTTGCATACCGTGCAGGTTTTCGAGTCCTTTTGTACCTGTTTGCAAGTTACCGAAGATGCATCCTGTATTTTGTCTTTTTGGTTTGTTATTAAACCTCTCTGAGTACGAACCTCTCTAGGCTCGTTAGAATAGGAATGTTCGCGAGACTCCTTCGTGTCAATGGGATTCCAGTCCTTTTTCTCAGGATTGGATTTTTTTAAGTCAGAGGATTCGGGATAAGGATTCGATTCATCGTCGAGATGTTCCGCGCTATCGTTTCTTTGCTCCTGAGGCTTTTCAAAAATGCCCGATTTGGTATAGGCGTATGCTTTCTCACGCGGCTGTTTTACGTACGAACATTGCTCGTATTTGCCGTTGGTTTTAGCATCTTGACAAACCATGCATATCATGGAATTTTTCACAATCTTGTTGCATCTCTCTCCCTTGCTTTCGTAAGCGGCCGGCACATTGTACGTGGCATCGGTAAAATATTCGTCGGTGAATCGATAAGGATTCCGCCTCGTTTTGTAACCAAATTTGTCATTCTCCTCGTTGGACCTATGATTTTTAATCAAAATTTGTTAAAAGGTACATATACTTTTCTAGACGTCTATACAACGATCTATATCATACTATAATATAATAGGCAAAATAAAAAGCAATTGATAAAAGTTGCTTGTTTTGAAAATGAAATCAACACTTATCTTGATAATATTCATTAAACGGCAATTTTCTTAATAAGATATTTTTAAAAAAGTAGTCAAGTAGTTATAGCCTTTCTCTCCTTTTTGTGCATGTTGAAACTTTTTATATTAATTAGCACGATTATAAAAGGACAAATGTCGAGTTTTAATATGTGTTTTGTAAAAATGTCTAAACGCGCGTCTATATTAGTATCGATACCTTCGATATCTAAGGTTGACGGGGGTAGACGAAGAACGTTCCATCTTCGTACTGTCGGATGTACCCTCTTTCAGAGGAATATTATATAAACAACGTTTGTATACGGATTTAGTTTTGGGATCCTCGCATTTATAGCAAGTCGTAACGTCTTTAGGTATCTCATCCTCTTTCCTCGATTTTACCTTAATCTCTTGGCAGTGAACATTTTCCGAATCCAGAAGTAACTCCTTGTACTTTGCGGTATAATCCTTGTTGCTCGTTAAAAATGGAATTTTCGTTTTTTTCAAGTTCTTTTTTTCAAATAATTTTTTCTTCACGCTAGTTGGAAAATACTCGGATGGACTTTCGAAATGGTCTCTATATCGATTTTGATTCGATTCATAAAAATGATAATGAGGCAGTGTTTCGGAAGAAGCGCTCTCATAAATGTCATGCTTACTAGATATTTGCGGTACGTCAATCAAATAGCTCAAACTCTTCAAATGCTCATACGCGTAATTCGCATTTACGAGACATGTAATTAGAGCCGATATAATTAGATGTATCTGCAAAAATATTGGAAACATTTATTTTATTTAAAAACAACAAAATGATGAAAAATATAAATAGATGTAAATTTTTTGTTTAACAACAACAAAATGAGAAGGCACATTTAATGCATATTAATTGTATTGAAATCTCTTCGATGGAAACAAATTTTTCAATTATATATGCGTATATATATATATATATATATATATATATATATATATATATACATACATACATATTTTAATTAATTTCTTTTCATTAAAATAAATTTTTTCTTCTCTTATTCACACACATTGTTTCGGATATATATACCTCAAAGGGATATCGATTGTAATATAAATGTAATGCAAAATTTAATAGTTTTAAACAAAACAATTATTTTCGTTTTTCATATTTTGCTACATTGTACATACAATATATAATGTATAAGCATGTAAATACAATATATACATATATAAGCATGTGTGAAGAAAGTTAGTGATAGTTACAGATAATAAGTGCAACATTAAATTAATTATACAATTTCCAAGTCTAAATGTCTAAGTATCACTTGACTGACCTTGCAACGAGTCATTGTCGAAGATTATCGATTGTTCCTTATCAAAATTTGCACGAATAAATTTATAATTTCAATAGAATATCCACAAGCAGCATCACTTTGTCAGCGAATGATCGTGCCTTCGTGTAAAATGCTTTATATTGACTTGTGGTAAACGACAAATGTTCCCTACCAAAGCATAAATTTCTGTTCTTTTGTCAGAAAAATTCAAAGAATCATCAACCGTAACGCACTCCAATCAGAGTGATCGAAACAATCGGCCGATTACCTAAACTACTTTTGCTTTCGCTTACGTAATTTGGCGTGAACGATTGTGCCGTCCAGTTACAATTCGATGAGAAAACTAGTGAAAATAATAAAATGATTATAAAGCATGTACAATTATACTGAAAAGACAAATGAGACAAATTTCTAATGAAAAAAAGGAAAATTTTTTAGCATACAATTCGCAATCGTATTCTTCAAGAGGCACAATACATATTTTACATTATATATTATAATTTCTAAAGATATATATTAAACTCGTGCGTGCGTGCGTGCGTGCGTGTGTGCATGTGTGTGCGCGCGCGCGTGTATGTGTGTTATGATTTGTGATGTGAAGAAATTATATAAATACGACTCGGGCTTCTTTTTCCGCGATATTACTAACACAGCACTTGCGTGACTATTATCAACTAATTGATTACTCATTTAAGGAAACCAATTAATAATTAACTACATATACGAAAGAAATCAACAAATTGTAAATTTATCGTGCACTCCGCGGCAATTATATCCTTGTAGAGTGTGTCACAAGTGATACATGTAAAATTTTAAAATAGATAGTAAAAGAATACGAAAGATAATGTTTCTACCCTATTTGCACTTAGGAAGCAAAGCTATACAATGTGAAAGTATTCGAGGATCAATGACCGCACGTCATATAGTATATTTTTACCTCGACGCAATAGTTTGTCGAGAGATATACTATCTACTTTTATATGATGCATATTTCTAATGCGTAAATTTTTTAAAAAGAAGTATACATCTCTTTAAAAAAAAAGCTAATGTATATTGTATATGTAATTGTGAAATACATGGTCCCTTGAACAAGAATATTACTTATTAGCGCACAATTAGTCGTTGTGACAAATTTTATTAAAAATACGTTCCTTAAGTAGTATTTATGTATTTAAAAAAGAAAAGAAGAAAAGAGAAAGAGAAAGAGAGAGAGAGAGAGAGAGAGAGGGAGGGAGGGGGAGAGAGAGAGGGAGGGAGGGGGAGAGAGAGAGAGAGAGAGAGAGAGAGAGAGAGAGAGAAAGAGGGAGAGAGTTGTCTTTGAAAAATATAGCACACATGGACTAATTCGTGATATAAATAGATTTACAGTTTGTGATGTGATAAATTATCGTCGAAAAGCATAGCTTATTCTTTAAAGGGAAAATGTCGTGGGTAAACAGAAATGTGAGAAACACGCGGCGTGTGACTTAGTTGTTTGCCGAAAACTGCGTCTGTCGGCGCAGGCTTCATTTGAAGCTTTGATGCGATTTTTTGCATAATAATCTTGTCGTTTTCAGTATTCTTTTTAATCGTTCTTTTATCGTTTTGTTTTCCTTTTTGAGAAATATTACGCTTGCGATAATAAAGAACCTCGCCGGCCAACGTAATCATTGCTAAAGCGAGACCAAACAAAGTCGCAATGAATACACCTCCTGCATTAAGAAAGAACTATTTGCATCAACTATGTAAGAAAGATATAAGTGATGTCTAATCGAAAAGTATGTTGTTATAATTCGTCTCGAATAATAATAATGTTTCTCAGTATTTATCTCATCTTTTCTCTTTTTTATACGTCATGTATTGTATTACATATTTATATGTTAAATATTTATAATGAAACATTTTTAATAATGTAAGCGAAATGAAAGACAACTAACCCAAACTTTCTAACGTGATTCCCTCGTTCTCATCGGAATTCGGACACTGAGTTTTCAACGTCTGATTCCAGTACTTGGCTGCCAACATCTCAAAATACCTGTCTTTCTGCAAATCGAGAATCCTACAAAGAATATTATTTTTACATATACATTTGTCATACGTATGTCTTGTGGCGATGCGATGATACATTTATGATTATAAAACTTTTTATACAATTTCATTTCTATTCAAATTTAAATTAGGAAATAAATTTATTTTCTCTCATTGTCAATCGTTATATGCAAGAATACACGCGAAAATGTTAACGCTATTATTTTATAATTGGCAACGCAACATATATATTCGTGGAAATTTTAAATTATTTCTTTCAGTAGCAACAATAACCATATTGCTAATAATAAATGAGAATAACTTGGGAATGGACATGCGAGTGCGATTAAAAGTGGAAAGAATCAATCACAGACTTTCTACTTATTTCTTCTTGCAAATGACTGCCTTGCTGCACAGCAATGGCATATGGTTGTTCGGCAAATACTTCGCCCACTTCCGTCAGGTTACAATTCTTCGTTACTTCGTACTTTATCTCAGACGAATCATGAATAAAGGCAAACTCTGCATTTTCACTCTCTATCACCTAAAGAAATAACGATTGTTTTATTCGTTCCAAGTATTTATTTATGATTCAGAATTAAAAGTGAGAAAATCGAAAAAAATTTATAGAAAAGAATTCTCCTTTTCTTTTCTCTCTCTTTTTTTCTTTTTCCTACCTTCCTGAAACCTTCCTCGGTTGTCTTTACCGGACCGACTTGTGTGATGGCTTGCAGAATGTGACCATACTGTTCCTTTATTGGATAATCCCAGACACGATATTCTACTTGATCGCTGGTACTATTTAATGTAATCTCTTTCCATACTCTACAAGTAAATGATATGAAATACGTGTACATCAGCATTAATGTTATTAATAATCTTCGAACAGCATACAAATTGACGAAAGAGAAATTTTTACACACGTGTAAAGCTTATCCTCGGCATTTTTCATGTTTACAAAATATTGATGGGCACTAGAGTTGGCTAAAACGGTATAATTGATGCGTGATTGTCTCGCCAATTGTTCCAACGATTGCACAGGCGACTATGTAACGAAATAATACATGCGAATATTAATGCACGAGAAATAATGTGTTTCGTATTGACAACGACGCATAATATTTGCGGCAATGCTTTATACCCGTCTCAAAAATTAAGTAAAACACACAACGAGGTATTATATCTCCAATAAATTTAAATTTTGTAATATAAATAACGAATAACAATAAATATATATATATATATATATATATATATATATATATATATATACCTGCATTCTTTCTACGGTAAGAAAAGCGGCCAAATTTGCAGTAAAGGTCGCAAGCATCAGTACAACGAATAACCAATAGGCTGCAACCAAAGTTCTGCTCGATAACGCCTTTGGGGCTTCGCCACCACCCTGTGGTGTAAAAGATGTCAATGCGAACCAAAAGCTTTCTTTCAATGTAAATTCTCTGAAATATACCATGTGTTAGTCTACTGGCTATAATATATCAAAGGAATGAGAAAATTACAAGTCAAATTGCTAATATAACGATACAATAAAAGATGAGCAAATTGATGAACACACGAAATAATTGTTAATATTTTTGCGAAATTATTATTATTAATATAAGTTGCAGAACGAAAAGCGATAATGCAATGATACTGATAAACGCGAAATGTGCATACCGACAAGGATAAGGGTAGAGTCGTTTGTTGTTTCTCGCACTATATGGCGAATATTTATCCAGTATCCAAATCATAATACCGGTTAAAGTTAAAGCTCCCACGATGCTAAGCCAGACTTCGAGTCTCAATACCGTCATAAACTTGAATAATGACGTTTTACGAACTGGCTTTCTCATTACTTGAAAACAAAAATTTATATATTTTATAATCATCATGTATAAATAAATATATTCTAAATATAATAAATATATAATAAATATTAAATGTCCAATCATAAGCAATATCTCGAGCTAAAGCTTGCAACTCACAATCAGAACTGAATTAGGCACGCTACGCGAGAGAAAAAAAAAAAAGAGTCAAAAATCGAAAAAGAGAAAACAAAGAGAAGATGTGTTGTTATATGCTGTGTCAAAGTGATGTGTCTTTCTCATATACATTTATGTATATTGTAAGAAAGAAATATAAATGCGCGCGCGTACCAATGAGTATACCAGACTGTTCGAAATATGGAGCAACAAAATCAATGACCTCTTCCCGTTCGGACGTCATTGTCAATGCTGCCACAGCAATATCAGTTTCCTACAAGAGCATTATTAACAAAGCATAAATACATATAAACGCATATCCTCTCGCTACAGTCATGCAGAAAATATATAATATATAATATATGATATATAAATATATGACGTATATATGATATATCATCGAAATATTCTAATTTTCAAAAATCTTTTCAATTTTCCTTTGCAAATGACATCGATGTTGAAATTAAAGAGAAAAAATAAACTTTGTCGACTAGAAATGTGTGTAAGTACACACAAATCTTATTTTAAGAAATTAAACTTGTATATACTCCTTTAGCCAGATCGCCTATTACACCATTCCATTCGCCATTGGGCAATTTCTTGCCAAATTCTTGATCTTCAGGGATAACGAGATCATAATCAAATTGCATCTCTTCGGATAATTTTTTCACAAAGTCAATACAGTAACCTTCCCAGACTTCCTTTCCTTCGTTGCGCATTTCTTGGCCCGTCGCTGGATCTTTTTTAATAACCGACCAAGGGACTGCCTATTTAATCGAATTTAACGATTTAATTTGATTTAAATCAAAATTTGATAGACTCGCAATATTATTAGTAAATGGCAAAGTGCAACCCCAAACTGAATAATTTAAAAATGCAGTGAACATTTTGCGTATATAAATAAAATGTCAATTTAAAGCAATTGAAAGATCGTCGTCAGTTTTATTCTAATAATTAAAAATAGTATTTAATCAATTGACAATTTTGTCAATTGACAATTTTATTGTCCTTTCCATAAATGTGCTTCAAAGTATTAAAAATAATAATGACTCTTTGTTCCAAGATATAATGTTATTCCTCATCGTTTAATGATACGTAACGAAACGTTCATAGGAACGTAGTGAAACGCAATAGCGGCGTTCTTACCGGTGCCGTTCCAATCCGGAAGAATCGCCTGGCTGGTTCTATTTTCTTCCCGTCTGCTTCTTTAATTTTTGTACGTCTCGTCCAAATCGCGAGCGCATCCACAGAGCCGCGACTAACCGTTTGTAACTCGATCTCTGCTTTGTAAGTAATCATCGCCTTCTCTGACCAGTATTCAAAAGTGTCATTACTGTCCAATCTCTAGAACGTGAAACAGTAAGTAAGTAGGAAAAATGTACGTACAAAATGCATCTTTTGCATTTCTTTTCTTTTTCGAAATATTTTGCAATCGATAAATTGCGATGTGTGTGTGTGTGTGTGTGTGTGTGTGTGTGTGTGTGTGTGTGTGTGTGTGTGTGTGTGTGTGTGTGTGTGTGTCAGATAACAATTCTTAATTTTGAATTCTTGAAATTAATTTTGGCAATACTCACCGTCATTAAAATCTTGTTGAATGTTTCCGCAGTAATATTCGAAATTGTAGTAGGATCGATGGGCTTATTGCACTGACCTGTCTTTGGCGTCACACTTATGCCCGCCTTTTGAACGTCGCTCATCAAACTTATGATCAAGCCAATCAAACGTTTGAAATAATAAGGGAATATCTAATATATATACATATATAATATGATTTTTTAAATATAATTTCCTTTTCCTCCTCTCTCTCTCTCTCTCTCTCTCGCTCTCTCATCTCTTTCTTTTAAAGATAACAGATAGTTGTCGGGAAAAAATTTATTTCTTTTCGAAAAAAAAAGAGGATTCCATCTGACGTTGACTAATAATACAACTACTATTAATAGACAGTTTCCATATGTGAGGTGAACGTGAATAAATCTTTTTCAAATAGTATACACATAAACCCCATTAATTTCAAAGTAATGTTCCATTGAATAACTTACCTTAAAGTTTGTGGGACAATTGCAAGATGCTTCGCCCATTAAGCGACAACAAATATCGGTCCTCATAGTAAGAATGGTGAATGAAATATTCAATTGAAGATCACCGGTAATATATCGAAAGTCTTGATAATTATTGTCTGTAAACACTAAATTCCAAATACCATCTCTTCTAACGAGCCCTCCCCCGATAGCCTAAAAGATAAGCTTATTATTAAGATTACCTTTTAAAAACTTTATGTTTTGTTATTTAAAATCTTGAAGGGATTTTTTTACAATATGTGTATATTCTAAACTATTTTTAAACCAATTGATAGATATACATATATCCTTGTGTGGGTGTGTTTTTACCGTTTTAAATAATTCTTCCATTTTGGATGTACTAGCGTAAATGACATAATAAGATGGTGACGGCCGCATACTCTGTATTTTTGACACAGTTCTTTCTGTCAATTCATCGATGACTACCAATCTAATTATCGAATTTCCAATAAGATAATAAAGGCTCTGATTTAGTTCTAAAATCATTATTATACATGTGATTATGTATATTCAGTACTGAAAAACACACAATACAAAAACTGTGTTGCTGTCTACACATATATGTGTATGTATATGTATACATTATATATCCTTCTCATTTTGATACATTATCGGTAAAAAAATTGTCCACAAATGTAGATTACAAAATAGAGTAGATTATAAAATAAATTGTGCGCAAAATATTCAAAATTTGCAATCCAAGATATACGCATGCACACACACACACACACACACACACACACACACACACACACACACACACACACACACACACACAAACACAAATATCTTTGCGCACCTCTTTCATCTTCAAAGATTAGACCAACATCCGTCGCATTTTTCATAATCAAAAGATCATCGATCGCTTGAACATATGGATTTATACTGCAGTCGCCACGTTTGTATATTATTCCCCTTTCGTCTGCGACGACTCGTAATTTGTCCCAGCCGGTCCACGTCATATCCAATATGATACTTATTCCTTTATATAGAACGGCACAAACTAAAGAAAGAAATAAAAAATGATAGCTTTTCGCGAATTGTATATTTCTTATCATGTGGGAAAAGATTTTTCAAAAGTGTGTATATACATATACTATATATATATATATATACACTTTTTTCTAAGGGACAATGGCGCGTATTAAAAATAAATCTGGTTTGATATTTTAGTTTGTACAAAATACATGAAATATATATATACATTGTACCTTTCTCGAAACTTGCGTCAACATTCTCGCGATTTACCGTAACGGTGGAAACGTGAACGGTAATCATATCGTTAGCAAAATTCCGTTCTGCCTCTGGAATTGCGTCGTTTAATATACCCAAGATAGAGGAATCGGCTTCTTCTATCACAACCACTTGGAAACAAACAGAAGAAATATTTATTATTGTTAATCACGTCAACAATCATCGAAAAATCATTGCTTCACGCAGGTGTCGTGCTCTTTTTTGCATTTATATTAAATGACAAATTGTTGTGTTTTAAAGTCGATATTTTGCGCATTAAATACTTGTATGGTTCGTTTATTTACAGGGATACAGAAGGGAGAATCGTAGAAAGCGTATAATAATATCTTAAAAATGTGTCTCGCTAATAAATAAACGCAAGGATCATTCGATCAATTGAAATATCTATTATTTAATTTTGAATTATTGTATGAAAATGTATGAAAAGAAAGGAAAGAAAGAGGAAAAGGAAGGAGGAAGAGAGGGAGATAAATAATGATACATCATTTTCGAAACGTGCTCTCCTCGAATGAAAAAAATCGCACACTTACGGAAATTCATCGGCGTTTGACAAAGCACAAATGGCAGGAAGAAGGCGAGAATCGATATCAATACGGGCGACGTTTTCGTCCTCATGGCGAAGTCGATTAAGGTCGCACGGATGAAGGAACAACTTTTGTCTTGTTTCGGGCAGCAGGTGCTAGAACAATATGATATGGCGCGATGAAGCGACGACGGTCACGCCTGCGCCGATGCCACGCCGGAGACACAACGATTGCTTATGAATATTATATATCGGCACCTATCGAATCGTGAATCCCTTTTTCCTGCTCGTTGCGACTATCGGCCATCGGGCCATCGATTTATCGCGTTGTAAAGTCCGCGTATAACAACCCTAATATATATCCGGGATCGTCGGAAATGGCAGATTTTTCAGGGACAGATTTTTTATCGTTTGCGCGTTGTAGATCTTTTATAAATCTAACACCACGTGCCACCATGTTATTTTGATGGGATTATTAGGAGGAGGCTACACTTTTATACCACGTAACAAGTTTCATCGTTGGATTATTTTCGTTTAATAATTGAATTGATGTACGCGCGTATCATTTTCGTTTGATATTTTGCGAAATTACGAATAGTTTTTATATTATTTAAAAAAAAAAAAATATATATATATATATATAGTCGAGAGAAAGCTCAAACGATGTTTATTAAACACGGCAACAAAGCAGCAGCAAAGAAGGAGCGATGATAGCGATAAAAGTAACGACGACATCAAGATCTCACACCTTATAACTAATACTAATATCGTCCAAGTAGCGTAATCTTTATTACGATGGTATATTTTACGGTGAAAAAGAAAATTATGTTGCGCACCTATACTAGTACTATCAAATCACAATGCATGTAGGCCAATGCGCGCCTGGTTATACTTGTTAGTTATTAATTATCCGTGGCTGTGGAAGCCCATAACGACTCTTAATAAATGATGAAATAATGATATTAAGCTTTCGTAATATGCCACTACGACGAAATGATCGATACGCATATTATTGATTCACTATACAATACATATGTCACACACTGCGTTTACCGCAGGTATAATCGTAAATCGCTCCATCGTTGACAACTCCAAGCATTTAATCGATAATAAGCCACGTCATACAAAAATGGGAATTGATACGTACAAAAAGTGTGCATTTTCTAATAACAATTTTCGCAGTATAAATTATATACATCGCAAAGAAATAATTGTCAAAATTTCGCGACGCTAAATTATCGTAAGAAAAAAAATGCAAACTCGATGAATTGGCGTCGATCAAACTTTTTGTCCAAACAGAAAGATATCCTTCAAAACTTTCACTACGACGTACTTTCACTACTAATGTAATATAATTATATATATATATATATATATATATATATATATATATATATATATAGACGTAATATATAATTTTTAGATACATATATATCTGTAACATCTTATTACGTGTATATTGTATATTTGACAAATCGTATTGTATGTATAAATAAATGTGAAATTTTTCAAAATGCATGAATAATCATATTTGCTTCTTCGGAGCTGATTACTAGGTTTTAACGCTTGAAAAGACAGCGACTCGTTGATGCGCGATCGCAGGGAATAATAATGTTTTAAATCAAAATCGAAATCGGTATCGCAGCTGTTTAGACACGGCGAACGGCAAACCGCGACAGGTGCAGGAATGAGATGCTTCGATAGTTGTCTCGTTATTTTTAGATTGTTCCAAGTCGCGGCAACGTGTTTTCGACAAAACGGATATTGTGACTAGGGATTGACTAGTTGATAAAACCTTTTTATCGATCACATATTTAACGCGGAAAGTAAGATTCCATTTGAAATGGCTTTGAAGAGGCGACGATTCATCGCGTTCGACACAAAATGTCGTCTATATTAATATAAATCAATTGATGTATTCATTACGCAAACTTTTCATCCACATATTATCCATCCACGAATCAATAGTGCAATGTACGTATATTTCTCCCAAATATATTTTTTTCCAGATAAATGATATTGTATAATTATAAATAATTGATATTGAATAATGTAGATAATATAATAATTGATATAAATATTATGCCACAATATAGAAAATTACATTATACGTGAATTTAAACTCGTGTTGGGGACATGTATGGAAAATACATGCAGAAAATGTTTTTGCATATGAATATATAAATTCATGCGCGTTAAGCGTCATTCCTATTCCCGTGTGTAATATAATTACATATAATTGACACGTATAAAACGTATAATTATTTTAATAAAAACGTTATGTTAATTTTTGTTTAACATTTTTTCATATAAAAGATATGCAACGAACACGCGCGTATATGCACACACACATTACATGACACATTGATATATTATAATATTTAAATATATTATATTATATTCATATGTATATATATATATATATATATATATATATACATATGTATAAAAGTATATTGTAGAAATGTAAAAGTATGCAACAAATATACTAATGATAATTGATAAATCAGGGCAAATTCAATAAATATCTTACCAATGTAAAAACGACATACTTGTCGATATTTTATACCTTTGTGTCTCTTGTGTCACATTTCACAATTTTCTCATTTGTGTGTGACATCATTTCATCCAATATTAAATAATAAGAAATGAAAAAATTTTTTATTATTATAACCTTTACATATTGCATCTTTTATCCTCAAATTATATTTGTGCATTTTGATTTAAAATTAAATCTCTCGATAAACAGATGTAACTCGTAAAGAAAGGTTATTGTAATATAATGCAACTATTTGTATCGATATAAAGTAAAAACGACTTGTATAAATATTTACCTGCAAATGGAAATTTTCGGAAATTATCTTCCACGACAAATGTTGTAAGTTTCTTTTCGTTAGATGTCGCCAATGTCCAATCGAATAAATATGGCGCATCCTAAGCTGGATGGTGCTGCCAAAGCCTTTCTCTCTTTCTCGATAAAACATGACGCAATATATATCTACAATAAATATGTACATTATAAATAAATGTTATAAAAAAAGTAGTAGCATATTGTACAAACTCAGTTAAAACGCAAAATGTCTTTACGCATAAAAAATAAAATTTATAAGTTTATGTAATAATTTGTGCACAAAGAATTACATCTTAAGATTTTCCATTCTATTTATGTAAGAGAAAAATTCCTTGTACAGGAATGTGCATATGTGTCATTTGTTCAAATCGGATAATAATAACTAGTTCAAAAATCAATAAAGTGGAGTGAAAAAAATGTGAGTGCAATCGATATAAAAATGAAAGTCAGATTTATATTAAATGCTTTTTTTAGAGAGAGAGAGAGAAAGAGAGAGTAATTTGATTTATTATTAATTTCCGATTTATCAGTAATTTGATTTATCGCAATATTTTTCAATCAAGTTTGATTTGTGTGTGTGTTTGTGCCCGTTCTTCTCAAAATATTCCATCTCAATCTCAGTTTCTTAAATAGTATACGAAATATAGTACGTGTGTATTACGTGTGCTGTGTAGGTACACACACACACACACACACACACACACACACACACACACACACACACACACACACACACACACACACACACACACACACACACACACACACACACACACACACACACACACAAACACAAATATCGGTGCGGCGCGAATATTTTACTGCGTTTTTCGGCGTGTACATGTATACGAATATATATAGGCATTTTTCAGCAAGCGACACAGAATATCACTTTATCCTTGTCGAATGTAAACAAGAATGAAATGATTCACCGTAGAGAGGGTCACCCTCTCCAATTCACCGTGTTACGCTGTGTCCTCCGTGTCGCTTGCTAAAAAACGTCTTTGTACATTTAAAGAAATTTGCCTTTTGTATTTTGATATTTACAAATTCATTTTATGTAATATTAGTTTGTATGTGCGCGCGCGCGCGCGCGGATTCCAAATATATAATATTGTATCAAATTTTAATTGTTAAAATTACATAGATTTGAATAAAAAAAACTTGGGTGCAAAGTTTAATATCGTTAAAATTCTCCGACTCTGATGTTAATATATATGTACAATTAGATGTGAGACGATCGATATCGATTAAAAGAAAATAAAGAGTGGAAGAGAAAATTGCGTTTGATATCGATTGTTAGGAGCGAATTCAACAAACCTGTGATCGATAATAGGTTATAATTTGAATCTCGATGCGATTATGAATCTCGTCTGCTCGTGTCTCGTAAATAATTACACAGCAGCGTTGTAAATGTTGAAAGAGCATCTAATTATGCGTCGCGTTTAATATCCGAAGAAGACAAAATGGAAGCGATAAAATAAGACGATATATACAAGCGACGAATGACGCGATTGTCGATAAATAAATGACTGTCGCAACTATTACCGCGGGCAACGATCGCTTACGATAGTGTCGGTAGTGTCGGTAGTGTCGGTAGTGACCGTCGGCAGCAGCGTACAGGTGCGGGCGCGCAGGTGCCAGTGCAGCATACAGTGAAATGGCGCGAAGCAACGTGACATCGTACAAAAGAGCGAAGCGAGGAAACTTTTTGAATCGCTACGATAGATATCGCGGATGGAGCGTGCGAAGAATGGTCGCGAGAGGGATTCAACATTTACAAACGCCATCGCACGACTGGTACTTCCAATTGCGGATTGCGAGATGACGTGTCAGCTGGAGACGCAATAGCGACCGTCGGTAGGCGACCGCTCGGCCAATCGAGCGACAAAGTCGTAATCGCCCTACGGGTCGCGGTTGAAATTGACCAATCGGAGTAGCCGATCGCAAGATGCTTCGTTCCGATTGGTAGGGTGATTACGGCTTGACGTAATCGTACGTTTAACGTTGGCGCTAGAGCGCGCTACGGTCGACACTGTCGAGCGAGACGCGAGACTCGAGACTCGACCCTTGGACGGCTCGGCTGTCCTCGGCCGTTGCTTCGTTTCTAGTTTGCGTCCGACGGTGCGAGTGTCCGATCGTCGTGCGGGTATCCGCCTGGGCCTACGAAAAGACAACGTCAAAATTCTCGCTCGCCAGTGGTAAACGTCACAATGACACATTCGGCAACATTGAACGTTTCCGAGATTGATGCGGCAACGATAATCGACGCGATTGTAACAACGACAACGTTACAACAGCGTATTCGTTTACCACGATAACGCGTTGGTGTCGACGGGAAAGGAGCGTATCGAGTCGAGTCGTTTTCGTAGCTCTAGGGCACACGGGGGCATCGTACTTTTTTTTTCCTTCTTCCAAACGAGAAGTACGTTGAATTTTGGAAAACTCGCGCGAGAGGAAAGGAAGATATTGTCGCCGCGAGCGATACGGCGACGCATGGACACACGTGAGAGGAACGATCGTGGCGCGAAGAGAGAGACGACGTACGCGTGGATTTCTGCGTGAATCGATCATACGTGTCGGCGGCGCGATAGAGGAAAAGAGGGGAAGAACAGGCCGGCGCGGCTCGGCGCAACGCGGCGCCATTCGGAAGTGTCAAAGCACCGTGCTGGCGACACCCGCGCACACGCACGCACGCGCGTCTGCATCTACCACACGCGCAGACACGCGTTACAAACTGTTGGTAAACTGTGCGCGGCATCTGAAACGTCAGTAGGACAAGTGAGCGCGCGCGTGTCATCGTCAGCGTATGCCTCGCGCGCGCATGTGCGCGTATTCAGAGTGGCCTGGTATATTTACACGCGCGCATACACCCGCGCGCACGTCGACGTCGACGCACGACAGTCTAGATCGCGTCGCGCGCGCGGGCGGGCGTTTACTCGTCTCGCGCCGTCTCCGTCCGACTCGCGGCGGTCGATTCGCGGCGTGCCTCGTTCTCGCGTCGCGAGCGCGACCGCTCGCGCTCGCGTTCGCGTTCGCTCGTTCCGCCTGTTCGCCAGCGGAGCTCGGAGTCGAGTTTTCATCGCGACGCGACACGCGTACGTACGAGCGGGTTACGCGGGCTACGAGACGGACGCGACCGGCTTGCCGGAGCGGATCGAATCGGAGACCGTGGAAAAATTCCCGGATAATGGAGGTGTCCCCCGCGTGTGTGCCGTAAACTCGAGTGATTTGTCGCGAGTCTCTTCCGTGTGTATCTTTACGGAAAAGGTGGAGGAGGCGGTGGAGGAGGACGGCGGAGGAGGAGGAGGAGGAAGAGGACGACGACGAAACGACGAGGACGAGGACGGAAGAGAGCGAGAGAGAGGGGGAGAGAGAGAGAGAGAGAGAGGTTAGGTTAGATTGAACTCGCATCACCCCACACTCATCCCCGCACTCCCCTCGTTGCGGCATCGGAGAGTGCTCCGACGTCTCGCTTCGACGTATACATCCACCCGACGTTTCCATCCGATCCGTCCGCGCCCGAGAGACGAGGAGACGGCGAGACGGAGAGAGAGAGAGAGAGAGAGAGAGAGAGAGAGAGAGAGAAAAAGAGAGAGAAGGGGAGAGAAAAAGTAAGGCAAGAGGGTGAGACGGTACGCGCCCGGACGCGACGGAGAATCCGAGGAAAAGCGGGAGAAAGACCCAAATGCCGATCGCCGGTGGAATGCTGCTCCCTGAATCGGCTCCCCATTACGTATCTCCCGTCACTGGCATGCTACGCTTCATCGACAGGCTTTCAGGTTAGCATTCATACGAGATACGATTATTACACACGATTAGTACACTCACACACCCGTGGCGGCTCGCAAATTTAGTCGGTGCGAGCCGCATAGTCGCGGCGCGACAGTTTGACGCATCGAACGTTTCCGCCCCGGACGAGACGAGACGAGACGGTCTCTCTCTCAATCGCAATCGTGTCCAATTCTTTATATATACGTACGTCACGTGCGTGTACACGTATATAAATATACTACGCCTGGAATTTCCCCGTCTTTTGTAACCTTTTATCCGCTCCTGTCAAATGTGTCAAATTGTTACGAGAGACATTTTTCGCGCCGGCATTCGAAAAAAAGAAAAAAAATTTATAAAAAATATATATAAATGTAGTTACAAAACGCACGCATTTCTCGAAAAATCGCCTTTCGCGCCTCATTTTTCGAAACGTCGACATCTCGAAGCTCCTTATTAACGATTGTCCGAAAGATACACGAGATCCAAAGATTAAATCGTTGCACGTTTGGCGAACGTGGTTACGATTTCGCGGGACGCGAAAGGACACGTGTATGTCTATGCGGGGCATGCTGTTAAATGTAAACCTAACCGTGCATGTACTCGTACGTACGTGGCGAGCGGCGAGCGGCGAGCGACGTCTAGACAGAATAAGAGGGACAAGACTGTGTAGACGACGACGCGCTGTAAAAGCTGCCGCGAGACGCGTTCGTATGCGTTCGCACATGTACGTCTAGGGAGCATTTTTTTTCTTCAAACTCCGATGATCGAGACAAACCGTAGGTATAAAATGTAACGTCTCTCGCTACGTATCGTTTCTCATTGGAATTGTGGACTCTCGCAAAATTGAAGAGAAGCGATTGAGAAATCTCTTATTTCGGGTCCGCTACGCTTTCAAATGTCATTCTTTCGTCGCGATCGGTAGCGCTCAACATTTATCAAAAGCGTATTCCTCGTACATTCTTCTTCTCGCCGATTGATTGATTTATGATATATTCTGGTTGCTCAAAATTAAATGTAATTCTTATTTATTGCCGAATGTTGAACGCTTTCGATAAATGAATTACCCCACTGGCAAAATTTAATCGCTTGATTTGATTGATCTCGGGTCATCGTCGGATTAAATCATCGATATTGTATGTCATATGGCGTCGCGTTACATATCTAAACGAGCATTTATCACGCGTCACAGACTTATTAATGAAATTGTCCATTTAATCGGTCGCAATAAAGATTGACGATAAACAAATAGAACACTCGAAAATAAATCGTACTTACAACATTCACACGGCGGTATTTATCAATAATGTATTTTTAGAATGATTGCAAAATAGCGATGAGATCTACGCATTCTTTTTTTTCCGAATACGTGTGAAAATTATTTTTCCGCAGCATTGTATATGCGGTATAAAGGAATACAATCGAAACAATTATATAATCCTATGAATATCGGCGACGCAAGCAAGACGAGAATATAACGGATAAATTGCAATTTTTATATCGTTTGGGTAAAAAAGTCTTGAATTAAAAGCAATTGAGTAGTTTGGTAAACGAAACTATGTACTACTTATTGTTATCATTTATTCGTATACTCTATTCCTAATCTTTAAAGACTGAAATTAGTTTCTAAAAAATCTTACAAATTGATGTGTATAATTTAATGATAAATTAAAAATTACACGCGTTTTAAAAGATAAAAACGTTGCGACGCACAAAAGACTACAGTTTAGAAACATATATATTCATTTTATTCATATTAGTGTTTTTTTTAAATATATATTCTACACATGGATCGGATAAGATGGACAAAACAATAGCAAGAGATGTGTTGTAGGCCTCAGCATTTGCGTGCGTGCGATATAGTGCGTGCGTGCGATCATCTGAAATTTTACACGGAACAGTCAAAGCTGTCCCCGATGGCAAATAGTACATAAATTATTACACACACACACCTAATGTCGGCTTTAATTCACATTAGAATATTATACGCGATATGGATTAATCGAACAACTAAAAAATAAACAAGGCTCGATAATTTTTCGTTTCTTAGATGGAAATTTTTCAAACTTAATGAGAAAAGTTATTTTTTTTTTTCGAAATTCTGAAATTCTGAAATTGTTCCGAGCATTTTAAATAGCGCTTTGAGAAAGTGCTGTATCGAAAATGGTTAGAATCCAAATTGATTCTGATTAAAATAAAGAGAGATAAATAAATGACTAAGTTTCGTAATACAAAAATGTAAAATAAGCAAGCACTTTTCTGGGAGATTCCTATTTTTATCACATCTTACTATCTATTTAATCGTTAGGGCTTTGTTAAATGTATATCGGAAATTCTTTGACGAAAGATTAGAATTCTATCAATTATATTGTCTCCCGATTATTAGATTGTTATTCGGAACGGACAAGAATACGATGAAATGATATTTTTATAATGGTATATTTCAGCTTTCGATATTAAATTGCTCGCTCGCGAAAAATTTATTTACGACAGAAATAACAATATCGATCCGGGCATTACTACTCCGATCGCTATACTACAGTCAAATCTCCGCAACTTTGGCAAATGTGGAACTAGATAAGCGAAAATGTTTCGAAAAGAATAAAAGTTGTGCGATACCAACTACGTAGAGATGACATTACGTTAGTGTCGGTGAAAATGTGTAAATATGAAAAATGGCATGTTTCAAATAGTCAACTTTGAGAGATCCTATATGAAAATTCTGATTATGAAATATACCAATGTATATGCGCGGGTGTATGTATCAATTGTCGTTAGTGATTATACACAAATTATTCGGTTATGTTTCGCAATGTTTCTTACATGATTATTAAATTGTTTGTGCACAAGTGAATAAATATAAATAAAATGATAAATTATAATATCGCAACGAGTTTCAAAATAAACGCTACATTGTACAATTTAAAATGTTTCTCTGATCTTATCTAATCGTTTAATAACATAAAATCGCGAAGATTTTCATTATTACTAAAGGATTGCTTCGGTATACAATATAGATGAATGCGCATGCAAAAAAAAAATGTACGCGCATGTTTGGTTAATCGAAATCGATTCTTTCAAACTAGAGATCGCATGACGGATTTTAATTTCATCATTTCAAATTCTTGTTGTTATTCTCAAAAGTCCATTTACATTGGTACACATTTAGGTAAAAAGATTATAACAAGACTATAATCTGCAAATATAATTCTCGAGAAATCATTCGATTACTTTTGCATTTGACCCAATACGATGTGATACGCGCGGCAAGGCGCATTATATATAAAATAAAATATAAATTTTTCGACTATTATTTTTTGTTATGTATTTTGTTTTGTCATAATTTTTCGATTGAAATATTACAATTATTTTATTCGCTTGTACTTAAATATGATGACAATTAAACGCATTTGATCAAGTTGACAACTTTTTTCGTCACAATCGGTTATGTATAATAATTATGAAGGGAGGTGAATATAATGTTGCATTTTAATATCTGGTAGAGAATAATTATTACAAACATATATAATATGGAATTTTCTTGATATTTATTTTAGAAAAAGGCATATTTATTTGAGAAGAAAGCGTAGATCGATGATGTGTAATTGAAATGATAAAATTACGATGCGAGTAAATATCGAGTAAATATCGAGATTGAAAAGACGCCCACTGTTCTCTTATATACATGTGTAAAACTTTGCCAAGACTTGGATACAATGAGCGGAAAATTGAGATCCCATCCAACCAGCGAGCACAATCCTATTCCTTCACAGCTGGAGCGGTATTGTGGGATATAGATATTTGGTCCATAACGAGCCGCAAAGACGTGGACTAACGCTAACGGAGGCAGAGGGACACAGGAGGGAGGGTGCTTATGCAGTTTGGGATAATATGACAAAGATCGGGAGGCACGAGACGCGATTCGAGGCGAGGCGAGGCGAGGCGAGGCGAGGCGAGGGCCGCGAGGGCTCGAGCCCTCGGAACAGACGTAGAAATGCCAGGTGTTTCGTGGTGTAGCACAGGACGGGACCACCCCCTGCCTGCCACTTTACTCCCTCCTAAAGAGATCGTCCGTTCGGTTCGGCTCGACTTGGCTCAGCTTAGCTCGACGCTCGTTTCTCTCCCCTTCCTATTTTAGCCTATCCATAAATTCCCTTCGTCGCTTTACCACTTTATATATTCCACTTTATCCAAACTCGTATTTATCGCGCAATCACGTCTTTACCTCCTTACTATTTGTAATAAGCGCAAATATTTACAAGTACTGAGAATTGAGAGCAAATATTTGTGAATCCCAACGGCTCGGATTGTTAGACATTGTGGTTGTTTTATATCGAAAGTCTGTCGTTGTCGATTCTAAAAATCAATTTTATGTCTCAATATAGGAATTTGAATATACATTTCTGATTTTTATTCATCTTCGTGTTGTCGATCCTTCAACAATACAAGAGAGCTTCGCAATGGGTTTTGTAGCATCGGCCCCTAATATTCCTTATAGTCTGCTAGAAAATTCCAACATTCTTCGGGCTTCCATATCTATTTCGATTTTACCGAGAATCGATATTTGGCATAGCCCCTGAGAGAAATCCTAATATAATCATACACTTTCTCACTTTAAGATTGCTAATGTGTAATTTATATAATTTCAATACTTTTCGCGTACGATCAAAGACTATATTTTGTAAACAAATAATGACATTTACCGAAAAAACGATTGTTATATACGCAAAAATTTTCACAAAAATTTTTAACTGTAGGACTGAATAATTTTTCAACAACTGTATTTTTAATATGAATGACTAGAAAAATAAATGTACGATTTAAAAAAAAAATGATAGTTTTAGAAAAATAGTTGTAGTCTCTTCAAATCTCAAATGCAGTCTTCACCAAGCACAAAATTGTACCGATTGGAAAATATTTTGTCAGAAATAAATAGCTTCTAATTATACTATTTTAAGATGAGAAAATCTGCATGTAATACAGTGTGTTTTCGGTGCACTATTATTGTATTACTTTATTGTTAGAAAGAGGCTTATAAAAAATATTTCAAGTTTAAATTTTCTTATCCAATCAACTTATTCGTAATTTGAAAAATAATTAATTATACACACGATATATAATAAACACTGTTCGTTTCCAGTTGTGGATTAATAATGAGTTGCATGTATCGTCAACCATCTGTAAATTTTTCTTATCTACGATTAAAATCTATTCTACTAACGACTTCATTTTTTAACATTTAATAGCCCTCGCATTGTAGGAGGCCATCGCTATCTCGTCTTTCAATCGATATAATCGATCATTATTAGTTATTAAATTGCAAAAAAATGTACGGCTCTATTGTTGAAGAAATTAATATTATTAATAAGTTTATATAAGATCCGTTGTACAGAACAATATTAAATATAAAAATTATACGCGGCGCTTCTCTAATGTTTTAAATAATTTAAATTCCAAAGAGAATGTATAATAGAATAGAGTCACAAGTCAAATTCTAAATAAAACTTTGCACAAACGTTTCATATATACCGTAAACTGTAAACTATGTAAATACTATATAAAAATATTTATTTGATTAACACATTTGTAATATATTGAAAATCAAAACGGAATAGCTAGAAAACTTTGCAATTCAAAACTGACATTTTTAAAACGACACAAAATATTAATGTTGTCGCCCAGCGACAAATTTTGACGAACAACAACCGAGTTAAACTCGTGTTAAAAAGTGATTTGAATTATAATTTGCGTATCGCGCAAATAAATAAAAAGAGAATGGAATTGAATATTTTTGAAAACCGCTATTATATCGGTAGCAGCAGCGAAATTGCTCGCGCCATCACACAAATTACGAGTCGAGATAGCGGATAAAGTACATATTACGTGTACTTAATAGCGCATAAATGACAGGACAAGGAAGAATACCACCATATACGACATATTCGCAAACCGATCAATTTTGTGACGAGAAATGATCGAAAAGTGCACGTGTTTTACCGCCTGCACACGCGGCATGCACGACAAAAAAAACCATAATCGCGCACAGGAGGAACCATCTGCGGCTTCGAAAAGCACGATGCGGACCATGTGCCGGCTGCCAACGATATTCAGCGTGCATAGCCCATCGCGTTAAGTCAACTGCTCCGGAGAAAAAGGGAAAAATCTGCTTCGTGTATTATATTTACGGAAAATCCGAAAAATGGAGAAACATGTGGTAAACGCGATAAAAACTTGCAAGTAGACAACGCTTAACGCTCGTGCGCGTTACATTCAAAATTGATTCGAAAGATTGACGACAATCTTATTTCCTGCGAGTTTATGCCCGATAAGTCGATAACTTATCAAGATTTGCCAAGATGCTACGAACAAACAAGATAAAAAGATATAATTCTTGCAATTCACACACAATTTTATTGTACTTTGAGTTGATATTAAAAGTGGAGTAATATTAATGGAAAAAAAAAAATATATATATATATATATATATATATATATATATATATATATTTCTAACAAAGAGAGGGAAAGAAATTTGAAATTTGGTCAAAGATACATTTCCGTCATACCTTCCACAGCATACCTTACTAAATGTCACGACACTTTTAGCTTTCGAGTTTAATACATACCGTATGCCGGCGCACAAAAACATTTGCGTGAGAATACAGTGAAATCCGGAAGTAATTACCACCGGCTTTGATGCAATCGCGCGAACGTGCGCGCGCGTGTGTGTGAGTAAATAATATATTTTTATACTAATTTGTCGAAATCTTGTTTGTTTTTACTCTGGCTTTGTCGCCTTACGTTGCTCGTCTATACAAGGATAATAAATAATATGCTTGCTAATGCACACACAATTACGTATCGTGGTTGCAAGTTGCTAAATGTTTACTCTCAAACATGTATCGTTCTCTATATATTGTGTACACTTTGCGATACATACTTTTCAAACACGCGTGATCTTTGTGAAAGAGAAACAACTTTTTCAATCTTTTGTGAAACTGTTTTCATTTACCTACATGTAGTCGTATGGCAACGTGCGATACATGTTTGCCTCTAGTTACAATTTCTTGCACGTTGCAATTAAAGTGTTTTGTCTGGAAAAAAAAGAGGAAAAAGTCAGATTCGAGGGGGAGAGATTGACCGAAAAGGAGAGAGAGAATTATTAATGAAGCGAGCGTCGATATCGTGGCGGCGCGTAATGGCACATAACGCGTGGAAGCAGGCGCGTGCCAGGGCCGGCCAGGATATGGTCGCCTCGCGAGCGAGCGTTGCGAAAAGCAGGTAATGGTGTTGAAGTGCATTCGGCAGCTGCTCGCCATGAATACCGACATGAATACCCGAGGTGGACATGTGCGATCCCGTCCGTCTTCTTTAGACGCATGGCCCCGCCTATGAGTGCTCCGAGCTCCATCGAGGGTGGAAAAGATACATCCTGCTCTAATCCAGCGTTATATTATATTCGCGAGAGGGCGCGTTCTCGCTCGCTTCCTTTCTTCGTCCTCATCGATCGGAAGGATCCTTGCACTTTTCTCGATATGCGTTTCAATTCGTATCCCTTTCAGAGAGAGAGTTTGCGAACAAGTTTGAAAAGTTTCGAGGACGCCCCAGTATTTCCCCGCATCTCCTTGTTCAGGCCAACAGATTTTTCTCGCGGAAATTGCACTTTCCGAAATGAAGAAGAGACAAAAGATTATCGTATACGCTTCAATCTTCTCATTTGCCTAGACGCGAATTAGCGTGTAGCATAGTGGTACAGGGTGAAAAACGATAACGGATAATAGCCAAACGATGATTATGGATGATTTCGACCCGACGGAAATTTCTATCGACGGTATCGTAGATTCACCGACCATCTGGCGGAGCCGGCTGCGCGTTTTCTACCTTGTACTTAGAAAATTGTGATACCCCGGCTCCCTCGCGGGGGCAAATTTTCGCGTGGGAAAAAATAAATTTAAATTAACGTTAAAGTTGGATAATTCCATTATAGTTTACAAGTGAAATATATATGAGGCGGACGCAAAAGTATTTTCGTCTTTTTATTTGTCGCGTCGAGGCAACGTTTCGAAACTTGTGAATTTCCGTGTTCGGAGCCGCAACGAGTCGCAGCTGATACCGGACCGGTCTCGCTGGTATTCGAGACCCTTCTATCCGGGAAACTTGTGCTCCTCGCCTTTCTTCTTTAGCCGGAGGTAGCTGTAACTTTTCAAAGACGCGTCCAAAATCGAGGCGAGCGCGGGTGCCGTCCGCGACGATACAGCAGCGAGACGAGGGACATTTTTGTCGTAATCAGTCGTGCGCGGCTCCGTAATTAAACATGATATCGCGTCCGAATGATATCGAGATCCTCGGATCGATATTTTTAATCAGTCCCTCGTTTAACGAAGGAGACACACTTTTCCTGCATTCAAACATTTCGAGTGTTTCGAATATGAAAATGAGAATCGTTTGTTCGTTAAAATAATATTCATCGCTCGAGACTGCAGCGTGTGTAAGCACGAGCGGATGTTACGCCAAGAAGCGTGCAATTAGAAAATAACCTAATTCAAGACGATTCGCGATTCGCGTTAAGAATTATTTCTCCGGTTAGGTCGAGAAACGACGACGACGACGACGACGACGACGACGAAAAGTTTAAGCTTATAATGCGACACGGCCAGCAGGGAAATGGCCAATTATCAGGAAGAGAGAACGTGGGTCGTACTTAAAGTTACCGTAGGCTAGAGAGTAGAACAGCCGCCGCCGCCGGCGCGTTCCACCTCTCCGCCTCTCTCCATCGCTTACTTTAAATGTATCGAGCGCGTACTCGTTCAGCTCTGCGGAAGAATGCGGTATGTTATAAAAATGTATATTATATAAACGAAGCGTTTTCCATTTTTCGTTCGCCATACAACATAGAAAAAAATATAATGGCTCCTCCCCGTGGAGAGCGAAAAGTCGTTCGCGAAGGATGCGAGCATCGCGGATACACGTCTGTCGCGCGTAAATTCGTTTGCAATTTCTACGTTTACGATTTATATACACGCATAGCATGTTGGGACATCTCTCGATCGCTTCCAATCTGGCCTTGAAAGTAACGCAAAAATACACAACTTGTCGGTACAACTAGTCAATACGACTAGGTGAATATTTGAGCGGCGATTGACGTCACGCTTGACGTCGTAGAATTTCACGCTCGCGACGACCAACGTGCGTCGCGTATTTAACGGAAAATGACGTTTCGATAGTTTTCTCCTTTTCGAGCGAAACGAGCCACCTATTATTGACACGCGCCATATCGCGCTCGTCGTAAATTAAAGTCGAGTGAATCACGATAAAGACACGAGGTGCGCGATAAGATTTCTCGAGGAGAGCATCGT